>NW_028123175.1:0-251475 GCF_965194805.1 Balaenoptera borealis
GTTGTGGGAAACGGCCACAAGGAGGTAGCATTTCTCCATTCCCCAATCTGGGTACTAGGGCAGCAGAGCCTTTCTGGAAGTCATTGTCCTAGGTTGTAAATTAGAATGGAATTTGCCAGGAGAAATCCCCATAAGTTTATGTCTCATTACTTCTTCTTGGTTTTTAAAAGTTTTTTAATCTGGGTAAAGTTTAGAATATTGTTTATCCTAGGTGTACACAATCTGGTTCATTTGTACATTATGTATGTCTATTAATGTACAGATCCTCTTCCCATGTAAAATATTACAGTGTTCCGTCGACCTCCCTTGCTATATGTTCGGTCTTTTTGATACATGTACAAAATATGTATTTGTATATGTATAGTAACACTAATCTTCATTTCTCAATTTCCCCCCTCCTTTCCTTTCAGATGAGCATAGTTTGTTTTCTCAGCCTGTGAGGGTCTTTCTCTTTGGAAATACGTTCATCTGTGCCAGTTATTAGAGAATGCCATAAGTGACAATATAGGATATAGGTGTTTTGCTTTCCGACCTACTTCATGTTTTGTGATTATCTCCAGGCTCATCTATGGTGCCTCAAAGAGCAGTGCTTCAATGTTTTCCATGGCTAATATTCCATGTGTACATGGACCACTTCTTCTTGGTGCATTCCTCTGTTGATGGACATTTTCGTTGCTTCCAAGTGTTGCCTATGGTAAATATTGCTGGAGTGCAGGATTGCCAGCCTGTGATTTTTGATTTTCCTTTTCTCAGGGGATAGACCCAGCAGTGGGTATGATTGATTGACTGGTATGGTAGCTCAACGTTTACCTTTTCAAGGCACCTCAATTGTGCTTTCATTAGTGGCTCTTACCACGTCCCCCTTAGAATCGAGGGTACGCATTTCTCCACAATCACGTCAGCATTTCTAGTTTGCAGCATTTTTGTTGATGGCCATTCTGACTGGTGTGAGCTGACAGGTTTTTGTAATTTGGGTTTACATGTCTGTAAAAATTCCTACAATTCATCATTTTTCCACGCCTTTTACTTTTCTGTTAAAAGAAAAAAGAAAGAAAGTGTGAGTGTAATATACCTCTTCAAATTTTCTTTTTGGAAGGTTGCACTCTAGAATTTTTTGGTCGATTTTCGACCTCAGTATTTTTTGGAGGGCCGGTGTCATTTACAGACCTGCAATTGGTGAATAATTAGTGACCTTTTGCAGTGGGTTCAAAGCTGCTGTTGTGGGAAACGGCCACAAGGATGCAGCATTTCTCGATTCCCAAATCTGGGTACTAGGGCAGCAGAGCCGTTCTGGAAGTTGTCTGCCTAGGTTTTCAATTTGGATGGAATGTGCCAGGAAAACCCCCCATAAGTTTATGTCTCATTACTCCTAGTTCGTTGTTTTAATTTTTTCAATTGGGGTAATGGTTAGAATGTTGCTTGTCCAAGGTGTACACACTCTGGTTCATCTACATATCATATATACCTATTTATGTAGAGATCCTCTTCCCGTGTAAATTATTACAGAGTGTTCCGTAATCCTTCCTTGCTATATGGTCGGTCTTTTTGATATATGTATATAATATGTATTTGTATACATATGGTAACGCTAATCTTCATGTATCCATTCCCCCCACCTTTCCTTTTAGATAAGCATAGTTTTTTTTTTTTAATAAGTCTGTGATTGCCTTTCTCTGTGGAAATATGTTCATTTGTGTCAGTTATTAGATAACGCCTATAAGTGATATCATAGGTTATAGGACTTTTCCTTTCCGACTTACCTCATGTTCTGTGATTATCTCCAAGATCATCTATGGTGCCTCAAAGAGCAGTGTTTCATTGTTTTCCATGGCTAGTATTCATTGTGTACATGGACCACTTCTTCTTTATCCTTTCGTCTGTTGATGGACATTTTGGTTGCGTCACTGTCTTGTCTATTGTGAATAAGGCTGCAGTGCAGCTTTTGCAGCCCGGGTCTTCTTCATTCTGGTCTTCTCAGGTGAGAGGCCCTTTGGTGCGCCTGCTGGATTGAATGGTACCTCAATTTTTCTTTTCAACGCAGCTTCTTTCTGTTCTCATTATTAGCGTTTAACCCTTTTACATCTCACCAGCAGCTAGAGGGTACACAGTTCTCTTAAACCTCTTCAGCATTTATTGTTTGTAGACTTTTTGCCAATGGTCAGTCGACTGGTGTGAGTTGAAAACTTTTTGTAGATTAGATTGCATGAGTCTAATACTTCCTGAGGCTGAGCTTTTATCCATTTTCCTTTTTTTTTAAAAGAGAGTGAGTAAAACTTACCTCTTCATACTATCTTCGTGAACATTTTGCCTGTTTTGAATTTTTTTATCCATTCCCTACCTCAGCACAATTTTGAGGGCAGGTGTCCTTTACAGCCCTGAGTCCTTGTGAATGGTAAGTGACCATTAGCTGGGGGTTAAAAGCTGCTCTTGCGGGAATCGGCCACAAGGCGGCAGCATTTCTCCTTTACCAAATCTGGTTACTAGGGCAACAGAGCCTTACTGGAAGTGGTGTTCTAGGTTGTAAATTAGAATGGAATGTGCGAGGAAAAAGCCCTTTAAGTTTATGTCTCCTTACTTCTTGTTGGTATTTTTAACTTAATTTTTATTTTTTCTCACAGCAAACTTGATTACAATGTTTTGTTTGTTCTAGGTGTGCAAGATGTGGTTCTTTCACACATATACATATATCTATTCTTCTTCGGATCCTTTTCCCATGTAGGTTATGACACAATGTTGAGTAGTCTTCTCTTGGTATTGCGTAGGTCTTTGGTGATTCTATATTTCACATGTGTTTGTATCTCTCTGTTAACCTCAATATGGTAATGTATCCAATCCTCACACCTGTCCATTTGGTGAACCATAAGTTTTTTAATGAATCTATGAAAGTGTTTCTCTGTGGAAATATCTTTGTTTGTATCATTTTTTAGGTAACACCTATATGTGATACGATAGGATATGTGTTTTTCGCTTTCTCACTTACTCCAAGTTGCGTGATTACTTCTAGACTCATCTGTGGTGCTGGAAATGGCATCGTTTCATTTTTTTCACTAGCTCATATTCCATCTGTACAGGTAGCAGTTCTTCTTTGTCCACCCATCTGTCGGTGGACTTTTTGGTTACTTCCATATCTTGGCTACTGTAATACTATGCAATGCAGATTTGCGTGCCTGTGTCCTTCCAATTCTGTCTTCTTAGTTTATAGGTCCAGGAATAGGTCTGCTGGAACATATGGTAGCTCAATGTTTACCTTTTAAAGGCACCTCTATTCTGTTCTCCTTAGTGGCTCTTTCCAGGTTACGTCCCACTTAAAGTGGAGGGTATGTATTTCTTCCCAGCTCCTTCAGGATTTATTCTTTGTAGTTTTTGCTGATGGTTATTCTGAGTGGTGTGAGCTGATACCTCTTTGTGGTTGAATTTGCATGTGTCTCATAATGCGTTGAAATTGATCTTTAAGACATGTCCTTTTTATTTTTCCAGCTGTGATTAGAGCTTATTTCTTCAAAGTGTTTTCTTAAAGTATGTGTCACCATTTGAAATATTTTGGCCATTATCTCCCTCAAGACATTTTGAGGGCAGGTTTCATTTACAGCCCTGCAGTACTTGTTCATATGAAGTGACCATTAGCTCAGGCTTTAAACCTGCTTTTGCAGGTAACGGCCAGAGAGCGGCAGCCTTTCTACGTTCCCCTTGCTGGTACTAGGGAAACAGACCTACCGGCCAGTGGTGTTCTTCGGTTATAAGTTAGAGTGCCATGTGCCCGGATAAACCCACAAATGTTGATGTCTCCTTGCTTTTGTTTGTTTTTAAATTTCATTTATATTTATTATTAGAGTAATATTCCATTGTGTACGTGGACCACTTCTTCTTGGTGCATTCCTCGGTTGATGGACATTTTCATTGCTTCCAAGTGCTGGCTATGGTAAATCTTGCTGGCGTACAGGTTTGCCAGCCTGTGACTTTTTGATTCTCATTTTCTCAGGTGATAGGCCAAGCAGTGGTTGTGATTGATTGACTGGTAGCTCAATGTTTCCCTTTTCAAAGCACCTACACTGTGTTTTCATTAGTGGCTCTTTACATGCCCCCCCTTACAACCGAGGGTACGCATTTCTCCACACTCCCTTCACCGTTTATTTTTTGCAGCATTTTTCCTAATGGCCATTCTGACTGCTGTGAGCTGATAGGTTTTTGTAATATGGGTATGCCTGTCATTAAATTTTTTAAAATTCATCATATTCCTACATCGTTCTCTTTTCTCTTAAAAGAAAAAACCGTGAGTACAATATAGCTCTTGAAATTGTCTTCTTCGAAGGTTGCCCTCTTTTGAATTTTTTGGTCGATTTTTGACCCCAGAAATTTTCTGGAGGGCAGGTGTCATTTACAGAACTGCAAGTTGGTGAAAATTTAGTGACCTTTCGCAGTGGGTTCAAACCTGCTGTTGTGGGAAACGGCCACAAGGAGGTAGCATTTCTCCATTCCCCAATCTGGGTACTAGGGCAGCAGAGCCTTTCTGGAAGTCATTGTCCTAGGTTGTAAATTAGAATGGAATTTGCCAGGAGAAATCCCCAGAAGTTTATGTCTCATTACTTCTTCTTGGTTTTTAAAAGTTTTTTAATCTGGGTAAAGTTTAGAATATTGTTTATCCTAGGTGTACACAATCTGGTTCATTTGTACATTATGTATGTCTATTAATGTACAGATCCTCTTCCCATGTAAAATATTACAGTGTTCCGTCGACCTCCCTTGCTATATGTTCGGTCTTTTTGATACATGTACAAAATATGTATTTGTATATGTATAGTAACACTAATCTTCATTTCTCAATTTCCCCCCTCCTTTCCTTTCAGATGAGCATAGTTTGTTTTCTCAGCCTGTGAGTGTCTTTCTCTTTGGAAATACGTTCATCTGTGCTAGTTATTAGATAATGCCATAAGTGATAATATAGGATATAGGTGTTTTGCTTTCCGACCTACTTCATGTTTTGTGATTATCTCCAGGCTCATCTATGGTGCCTCAAAGAGCAGTGCTTCAATGTTTTCCATGGCTAATATTCCATGTGTACATGGACCACTTCTTCTTGGTGCATTCCTCTGTTGATGGACATTTTCGTTGCTTCCAAGTGTTGCCTATGGTAAATATTGCTGGAGTGCAGGATTGCCAGCCTGTGATTTTTGATTTTCCTTTTCTCAGGGGATAGTCCCAGCAGTGGGTATGATTCATTGACTGGTATGGTAGCTCAACGTTTACCTTTTCAAGGCACCTCAATTGTGCTTTCATTAGTGGCTCTTACCACGTCCCCCTTAGAATCGAGGGTACGCATTTCTCCACAATCACGTCAGCATTTCTAGTTTGCAGCATTTTTGTTGATGGCCATTCTGACTGGTGTGAGCTGACAGGTTTTTGTAATTTGGGTTTACATGTCTGTAAAAATTCCTACAATTCATCATTTTTCCACGCCTTTTACTTTTCTGTTAAAAGAAAAAAGAAAGAAAGTGTGAGTGTAATATACCTCTTCAAATTTTCTTTTTGGAAGGTTGCACTCTAGAATTTTTTGGTCGATTTTCGACCTCAGTATTTTTTGGAGGGCCGGTGTCATTTACAGACCTGCAATTGGTGAATAATTAGTGACCTTTTGCAGTGGGTTCAAAGCTGCTGTTGTGGGAAACGGCCACAAGGATGCAGCATTTCTCGATTCCCAAATCTGGGTACTAGGGCAGCAGAGCCGTTCTGGAAGTTGTCTGCCTAGGTTTTCAATTTGGATGGAATGTGCCAGGAAAACCCCCCATAAGTTTATGTCTCATTACTCCTAGTTCGTTGTTTTAATTTTTTCAATTGGGGTAATGGTTAGAATGTTGCTTGTCCAAGGTGTACACACTCTGGTTCATCTACATATCATATATACCTATTTATGTAGAGATCCTCTTCCCGTGTAAATTATTACAGAGTGTTCCGTAATCCTTCCTTGCTATATGGTCGGTCTTTTTGATATATGTATATAATATGTATTTGTATACATATGGTAACGCTAATCTTCATGTATCCATTCCCCCCACCTTTCCTTTTAGATAAGCATAGTTTTTTTTTTTAATAAGTCTGTGATTGCCTTTCTCTGTGGAAATATGTTCATTTGTGTCAGTTATTAGATAACGCCTATAAGTGATATCATAGGTTATAGGACTTTTCCTTTCCGACTTACCTCATGTTCTGTGATTATCTCCAAGATCATCTATGGTGCCTCAAAGAGCAGTGTTTCATTGTTTTCCATGGCTAGTATTCATTGTGTACATGGACCACTTCTTCTTTATCCTTTCGTCTGTTGATGGACATTTTGGTTGCGTCACTGTCTTGTCTATTGTGAATAAGGCTGCAGTGCAGCTTTTGCAGCCCGGGTCTTCTTCATTCTGGTCTTCTCAGGTGAGAGGCCCTTTGGTGCGCCTGCTGGATTGAATGGTACCTCAATTTTTCTTTTCAACGCAGCTTCTTTCTGTTCTCATTATTAGCGTTTAACCCTTTTACATCTCACCAGCAGCTAGAGGGTACACAGTTCTCTTAAACCTCTTCAGCATTTATTGTTTGTAGACTTTTTGCCAATGGTCAGTCGACTGGTGTGAGTTGAAAACTTTTTGTAGATTAGATTGCATGAGTCTAATACTTCCTGAGGCTGAGCTTTTATCCATTTTCCTTTTTTTTTAAAAGAGAGTGAGTAAAACTTACCTCTTCATACTATCTTCGTGAACATTTTGCCTGTTTTGAATTTTTTTATCCATTCCCTACCTCAGCACAATTTTGAGGGCAGGTGTCCTTTACAGCCCTGAGTCCTTGTGAATGGTAAGTGACCATTAGCTGGGGGTTAAAAGCTGCTCTTGCGGGAATCGGCCACAAGGCGGCAGCATTTCTCCTTTACCAAATCTGGTTACTAGGGCAACAGAGCCTTACTGGAAGTGGTGTTCTAGGTTGTAAATTAGAATGGAATGTGCGAGGAAAAAGCCCTTTAAGTTTATGTCTCCTTACTTCTTGTTGGTATTTTTAACTTAATTTTTATTTTTTCTCACAGCAAACTTGATTACAATGTTTTGTTTGTTCTAGGTGTGCAAGATGTGGTTCTTTCACACATATACATATATCTATTCTTCTTCGGATCCTTTTCCCATGTAGGTTATGACACAATGTTGAGTAGTCTTCTCTTGGTATTGCGTAGGTCTTTGGTGATTCTATATTTCACATGTGTTTGTATCTCTCTGTTAACCTCAATATGGTAATGTATCCAATCCTCACACCTGTCCATTTGGTGAACCATAAGTTTTTTAATGAATCTATGAAAGTGTTTCTCTGTGGAAATATCTTTGTTTGTATCATTTTTTAGGTAACACCTATATGTGATACGATAGGATATGTGTTTTTCGCTTTCTCACTTACTCCAAGTTGCGTGATTACTTCTAGACTCATCTGTGGTGCTGGAAATGGCATCGTTTCATTTTTTTCACTAGCTCATATTCCATCTGTACAGGTAGCAGTTCTTCTTTGTCCACCCATCTGTCGGTGGACTTTTTGGTTACTTCCATATCTTGGCTACTGTAATACTATGCAATGCAGATTTGCGTGCCTGTGTCCTTCCAATTCTGTCTTCTTAGTTTATAGGTCCAGGAATAGGTCTGCTGGAACATATGGTAGCTCAATGTTTACCTTTTAAAGGCACCTCTATTCTGTTCTCCTTAGTGGCTCTTTCCAGGTTACGTCCCACTTAAAGTGGAGGGTATGTATTTCTTCCCAGCTCCTTCAGGATTTATTCTTTGTAGTTTTTGCTGATGGTTATTCTGAGTGGTGTGAGCTGATACCTCTTTGTGGTTGAATTTGCATGTGTCTCATAATGCGTTGAAATTGATCTTTAAGACATGTCCTTTTTATTTTTCCAGCTGTGATTAGAGCTTATTTCTTCAAAGTGTTTTCTTAAAGTATGTGTCACCATTTGAAATATTTTGGCCATTATCTCCCTCAAGACATTTTGAGGGCAGGTTTCATTTACAGCCCTGCAGTACTTGTTCATATGAAGTGACCATTAGCTCAGGCTTTAAACCTGCTTTTGCAGGTAACGGCCAGAGAGCGGCAGCCTTTCTACGTTCCCCTTGCTGGTACTAGGGAAACAGACCTACCGGCCAGTGGTGTTCTTCGGTTATAAGTTAGAGTGCCATGTGCCCGGATAAACCCACAAATGTTGATGTCTCCTTGCTTTTGTTTGTTTTTAAATTTCATTTATATTTATTATTAGAGTAATATTCCATTGTGTACGTGGACCACTTCTTCTTGGTGCATTCCTCGGTTGATGGACATTTTCATTGCTTCCAAGTGCTGGCTATGGTAAATCTTGCTGGCGTACAGGTTTGCCAGCCTGTGACTTTTTGATTCTCATTTTCTCAGGTGATAGGCCAAGCAGTGGTTGTGATTGATTGACTGGTAGCTCAATGTTTCCCTTTTCAAAGCACCTACACTGTGTTTTCATTAGTGGCTCTTTACATGCCCCCCCTTACAACCGAGGGTACGCATTTCTCCACACTCCCTTCACCGTTTATTTTTTGCAGCATTTTTCCTAATGGCCATTCTGACTGCTGTGAGCTGATAGGTTTTTGTAATATGGGTATGCCTGTCATTAAATTTTTTAAAATTCATCATATTCCTACATCGTTCTCTTTTCTCTTAAAAGAAAAAACCGTGAGTACAATGTAGCTCTTGAAATTGTCTTCTTCGAAGGTTGCCCTCTTTTGAATTTTTTGGTCGATTTTTGACCCCAGAAATTTTCTGGAGGGCAGGTGTCATTTACAGAACTGCAAGTTGGTGAAAATTTAGTGACCTTTCGCAGTGGGTTCAAACCTGCTGTTGTGGGAAACGGCCACAAGGAGGTAGCATTTCTCCATTCCCCAATCTGGGTACTAGGGCAGCAGAGCCTTTCTGGAAGTCATTGTCCTAGGTTGTAAATTAGAATGGAATTTGCCAGGAGAAATCCCCATAAGTTTATGTCTCATTACTTCTTCTTGGTTTTTAAAAGTTTTTTAATCTGGGTAAAGTTTAGAATATTGTTTATCCTAGGTGTACACAATCTGGTTCATTTGTACATTATGTATGTCTATTAATGTACAGATCCTCTTCCCATGTAAAATATTACAGTGTTCCGTCAACCTCCCTTGCTATATGTTCGGTCTTTTTGATACATGTACAAAATATGTATTTGTATATGTATAGTAACACTAATCTTCATTTCTCAATCTCCCCCCTCCTTTCCTTTCAGATGAGCATAGTTTGTTTTCTCAGCCTGTGAGGGTCTTTCTCTTTGGAAATACGTTCATCTGTGCCAGTTATTAGATAATGCCATAAGTGACAATATAGGATATAGGTGTTTTGCTTTCCGACCTACTTCATGTTTTGTGATTATCTCCAGGCTCATCTATGGTGCCTCAAAGAGCAGTGCTTCAATGTTTTCCATGGCTAATATTCCATGTGTACATGGACCACTTCTTCTTGGTGCATTCCTCTGTTGATGGACATTTTCGTTGCTTCCAAGTGTTGCCTATGGTAAATATTGCTGGAGTGCAGGATTGCCAGCCTGTGATTTTTGATTTTCCTTTTCTCAGGGGATAGACCCAGCAGTGGGTATGATTGATTGACTGGTATGGTAGCTCAACGTTTACCTTTTCAAGGCACCTCAATTGTGCTTTCATTAGTGGCTCTTACCACGTCCCCCTTAGAATCGAGGGTACGCATTTCTCCACAATCACGTCAGCATTTCTAGTTTGCAGCATTTTTGTTGATGGCCATTCTGACTGGTGTGAGCTGACAGGTTTTTGTAATTTGGGTTTACATGTCTGTAAAAATTCCTACAATTCATCATTTTTCCACGCCTTTTACTTTTCTGTTAAAAGAAAAAAGAAAGAAAGTGTGAGTGTAATATACCTCTTCAAATTTTCTTTTTGGAAGGTTGCACTCTAGAATTTTTTGGTCGATTTTCGACCTCAGTATTTTTTGGAGGGCCGGTGTCATTTACAGACCTGCAATTGGTGAATAATTAGTGACCTTTTGCAGTGGGTTCAAAGCTGCTGTTGTGGGAAACGGCCACAAGGATGCAGCATTTCTCGATTCCCAAATCTGGGTACTAGGGCAGCAGAGCCGTTCTGGAAGTTGTCTGCCTAGGTTTTCAATTTGGATGGAATGTGCCAGGAAAACCCCCCATAAGTTTATGTCTCATTACTCCTAGTTCGTTGTTTTAATTTTTTCAATTGGGGTAATGGTTAGAATGTTGCTTGTCCAAGGTGTACACACTCTGGTTCATCTACATATCATATATACCTATTTATGTAGAGATCCTCTTCCCGTGTAAATTATTACAGAGTGTTCCGTAATCCTTCCTTGCTATATGGTCGGTCTTTTTGATATATGTATATAATATGTATTTGTATACATATGGTAACGCTAATCTTCATGTATCCATTCCCCCCACCTTTCCTTTTAGATAAGCATAGTTTTTTTTTTTAATAAGTCTGTGATTGCCTTTCTCTGTGGAAATATGTTCATTTGTGTCAGTTATTAGATAACGCCTATAAGTGATATCATAGGTTATAGGACTTTTCCTTTCCGACTTACCTCATGTTCTGTGATTATCTCCAAGATCATCTATGGTGCCTCAAAGAGCAGTGTTTCATTGTTTTCCATGGCTAGTATTCATTGTGTACATGGACCACTTCTTCTTTATCCTTTCGTCTGTTGATGGACATTTTGGTTGCTTCACTGTCTTGTCTATTGTGAATAAGGCTGCAGTGCAGCTTTTGCAGCCCGGGTCTTCTTCATTCTGGTCTTCTCAGGTGAGAGGCCCTTTGGTGCGCCTGCTGGATTGAATGGTACCTCAATTTTTCTTTTCAACGCAGCTTCTTTCTGTTCTCATTATTAGCGTTTAACCCTTTTACATCTCACCAGCAGCTAGAGGGTACACAGTTCTCTTAAACCTCTTCAGCATTTATTGTTTGTAGACTTTTTGCCAATGGTCAGTCGACTGGTGTGAGTTGAAAACTTTTTGTAGATTAGATTGCATGAGTCTAATACTTCCTGAGGCTGAGCTTTTATCCATTTTCCTTTTTTTTTAAAAGAGAGTGAGTAAAACTTACCTCTTCATACTATCTTCGTGAACATTTTGCCTGTTTTGATTTTTTTTATCCATTCCCTACCTCAGCACAATTTTGAGGGCAGGTGTCCTTTACAGCCCTGAGTCCTTGTGAATGGTAAGTGACCATTAGCTGGGGGTTAAAAGCTGCTCTTGCGGGAATCGGCCACAAGGCGGCAGCATTTCTCCTTTACCAAATCTGGTTACTAGGGCAACAGAGCCTTACTGGAAGTGGTGTTCTAGGTTGTAAATTAGAATGGAATGTGCGAGGAAAAAGCCCTTTAAGTTTATGTCTCCTTACTTCTTGTTGGTATTTTTAACTTAATTTTTATTTTTTCTCACAGCAAACTTGATTACAATGTTTTGTTTGTTCTAGGTGTGCAAGATGTGGTTCTTTCACACATATACATATATCTATTCTTCTTCGGATCCTTTTCCCATGTAGGTTATGACACAATGTTGAGTAGTCTTCTCTTGGTATTGCGTAGGTCTTTGGTGATTCTATATTTCACATGTGTTTGTATCTCTCTGTTAACCTCAATATGGTAATGTATCCAATCCTCACACCTGTCCATTTGGTGAACCATAAGTTTTTTAATGAATCTATGAAAGTGTTTCTCTGTGGAAATATCTTTGTTTGTATCATTTTTTAGGTAACACCTATATGTGATACGATAGGATATGTGTTTTTCGCTTTCTCACTTACTCCAAGTTGCGTGATTACTTCTAGACTCATCTATGGTGCTGGAAATGGCATCGTTTCATTTTTTTCACTAGCTCATATTCCATCTGTACAGGTAGCAGTTCTTCTTTGTCCACCCATCTGTCGGTGGACTTTTTGGTTACTTCCATATCTTGGCTACTGTAATACTATGCAATGCAGATTTGCGTGCCTGTGTCCTTCCAATTCTGTCTTCTTAGTTTATAGGTCCAGGAATAGGTCTGCTGGAACATATGGTAGCTCAATGTTTACCTTTTAAAGGCACCTCTATTCTGTTCTCCTTAGTGGCTCTTTCCAGGTTACGTCCCACTTAAAGTGGAGGGTATGTATTTCTTCCCAGCTCCTTCAGGATTTATTCTTTGTAGTTTTTGCTGATGGTTATTCTGAGTGGTGTGAGCTGATACCTCTTTGTGGTTGAATTTGCATGTGTCTCATAATGCGTTGAAATTGATCTTTAAGACATGTCCTTTTTATTTTTCCAGCTGTGATTAGAGCTTATTTCTTCAAAGTGTTTTCTTAAAGTATGTGTCACCATTTGAAATATTTTGGCCATTATCTCCCTCAAGACATTTTGAGGGCAGGTTTCATTTACAGCCCTGCAGTACTTGTTCATATGAAGTGACCATTAGCTCAGGCTTTAAACCTGCTTTTGCAGGTAACGGCCAGAGAGCGGCAGCCTTTCTACGTTCCCCTTGCTGGTACTAGGGAAACAGACCTACCGGCCAGTGGTGTTCTTCGGTTATAAGTTAGAGTGCCATGTGCCCGGATAAACCCACAAATGTTGATGTCTCCTTGCTTTTGTTTGTTTTTAAATTTCATTTATATTTATTATTAGAGTAATATTCCATTGTGTACGTGGACCACTTCTTCTTGGTGCATTCCTCGGTTGATGGACATTTTCATTGCTTCCAAGTGCTGGCTATGGTAAATCTTGCTGGCGTACAGGTTTGCCAGCCTGTGACTTTTTGATTCTCATTTTCTCAGGTGATAGGCCAAGCAGTGGTTGTGATTGATTGACTGGTAGCTCAATGTTTCCCTTTTCAAAGCACCTACACTGTGTTTTCATTAGTGGCTCTTTACATGCCCCCCCTTACAACCGAGGGTACGCATTTCTCCACACTCCCTTCACCGTTTATTTTTTGCAGCATTTTTCCTAATGGCCATTCTGACTGCTGTGAGCTGATAGGTTTTTGTAATATGGGTATGCCTGTCATTAAATTTTTTAAAATTCATCATATTCCTACATCGTTCTCTTTTCTCTTAAAAGAAAAAACCGTGAGTACAATGTAGCTCTTGAAATTGTCTTCTTCGAAGGTTGCCCTCTTTTGAATTTTTTGGTCGATTTTTGACCCCAGAAATTTTCTGGAGGGCAGGTGTCATTTACAGAACTGCAAGTTGGTGAAAATTTAGTGACCTTTCGCAGTGGGTTCAAACCTGCTGTTGTGGGAAACGGCCACAAGGAGGTAGCATTTCTCCATTCCCCAATCTGGGTACTAGGGCAGCAGAGCCTTTCTGGAAGTCATTGTCCTAGGTTGTAAATTAGAATGGAATTTGCCAGGAGAAATCCCCATAAGTTTATGTCTCATTACTTCTTCTTGGTTTTTAAAAGTTTTTTAATCTGGGTAAAGTTTAGAATATTGTTTATCCTAGGTGTACACAATCTGGTTCATTTGTACATTATGTATGTCTATTAATGTACAGATCCTCTTCCCATGTAAAATATTACAGTGTTCCGTCGACCTCCCTTGCTATATGTTCGGACTTTTTGATACATGTACAAAATATGTATTTGTATATGTATAGTAACACTAATCTTCATTTCTCAATTTCCCCCCTCCTTTCCTTTCAGATGAGCATAGTTTGTTTTCTCAGCCTGTGAGGGTCTTTCTCTTTGGAAATACGTTCATCTGTGCCAGTTATTAGAGAATGCCATAAGTGACAATATAGGATATAGGTGTTTTGCTTTCCGACCTACTTCATGTTTTGTGATTATCTCCAGGCTCATCTATGGTGCCTCAAAGAGCAGTGCTTCAATGTTTTCCATGGCTAATATTCCATGTGTACATGGACCACTTCTTCTTGGTGCATTCCTCTGTTGATGGACATTTTCGTTGCTTCCAAGTGTTGCCTATGGTAAATATTGCTGGAGTGCAGGATTGCCAGCCTGTGATTTTTGATTTTCCTTTTCTCAGGGGATAGACCCAGCAGTGGGTATGATTGATTGACTGGTATGGTAGCTCAACGTTTACCTTTTCAAGGCACCTCAATTGTGCTTTCATTAGTGGCTCTTACCACGTCCCCCTTAGAATCGAGGGTACGCATTTCTCCACAATCACGTCAGCATTTCTAGTTTGCAGCATTTTTGTTGATGGCCATTCTGACTGGTGTGAGCTGACAGGTTTTTGTAATTTGGGTTTACATGTCTGTAAAAATTCCTACAATTCATCATTTTTCCACGCCTTTTACTTTTCTGTTAAAAGAAAAAAGAAAGAAAGTGTGAGTGTAATATACCTCTTCAAATTTTCTTTTTGGAAGGTTGCACTCTAGAATTTTTTGGTCGATTTTCGACCTCAGTATTTTTTGGAGGGCCGGTGTCATTTACAGACCTGCAATTGGTGAATAATTAGTGACCTTTTGCAGTGGGTTCAAAGCTGCTGTTGTGGGAAACGGCCACAAGGATGCAGCATTTCTCGATTCCCAAATCTGGGTACTAGGGCAGCAGAGCCGTTCTGGAAGTTGTCTGCCTAGGTTTTCAATTTGGATGGAATGTGCCAGGAAAACCCCCCATAAGTTTATGTCTCATTACTCCTAGTTCGTTGTTTTAATTTTTTCAATTGGGGTAATGGTTAGAATGTTGCTTGTCCAAGGTGTACACACTCTGGTTCATCTACATATCATATATACCTATTTATGTAGAGATCCTCTTCCCGTGTAAATTATTACAGAGTGTTCCGTAATCCTTCCTTGCTATATGGTCGGTCTTTTTGATATATGTATATAATATGTATTTGTATACATATGGTAACGCTAATCTTCATGTATCCATTCCCCCCACCTTTCCTTTTAGATAAGCATAGTTTTTTTTTTTTAATAAGTCTGTGATTGCCTTTCTCTGTGGAAATATGTTCATTTGTGTCAGTTATTAGATAACGCCTATAAGTGATATCATAGGTTATAGGACTTTTCCTTTCCGACTTACCTCATGTTCTGTGATTATCTCCAAGATCATCTATGGTGCCTCAAAGAGCAGTGTTTCATTGTTTTCCATGGCTAGTATTCATTGTGTACATGGACCACTTCTTCTTTATCCTTTCGTCTGTTGATGGACATTTTGGTTGCGTCACTGTCTTGTCTATTGTGAATAAGGCTGCAGTGCAGCTTTTGCAGCCCGGGTCTTCTTCATTCTGGTCTTCTCAGGTGAGAGGCCCTTTGGTGCGCCTGCTGGATTGAATGGTACCTCAATTTTTCTTTTCAACGCAGCTTCTTTCTGTTCTCATTATTAGCGTTTAACCCTTTTACATCTCACCAGCAGCTAGAGGGTACACAGTTCTCTTAAACCTCTTCAGCATTTATTGTTTGTAGACTTTTTGCCAATGGTCAGTCGACTGGTGTGAGTTGAAAACTTTTTGTAGATTAGATTGCATGAGTCTAATACTTCCTGAGGCTGAGCTTTTATCCATTTTCCTTTTTTTTTAAAAGAGAGTGAGTAAAACTTACCTCTTCATACTATCTTCGTGAACATTTTGCCTGTTTTGAATTTTTTTATCCATTCCCTACCTCAGCACAATTTTGAGGGCAGGTGTCCTTTACAGCCCTGAGTCCTTGTGAATGGTAAGTGACCATTAGCTGGGGGTTAAAAGCTGCTCTTGCGGGAATCGGCCACAAGGCGGCAGCATTTCTCCTTTACCAAATCTGGTTACTAGGGCAACAGAGCCTTACTGGAAGTGGTGTTCTAGGTTGTAAATTAGAATGGAATGTGCGAGGAAAAAGCCCTTTAAGTTTATGTCTCCTTACTTCTTGTTGGTATTTTTAACTTAATTTTTATTTTTTCTCACAGCAAACTTGATTACAATGTTTTGTTTGTTCTAGGTGTGCAAGATGTGGTTCTTTCACACATATACATATATCTATTCTTCTTCGGATCCTTTTCCCATGTAGGTTATGACACAATGTTGAGTAGTCTTCTCTTGGTATTGCGTAGGTCTTTGGTGATTCTATATTTCACATGTGTTTGTATCTCTCTGTTAACCTCAATATGGTAATGTATCCAATCCTCACACCTGTCCATTTGGTGAACCATAAGTTTTTTAATGAATCTATGAAAGTGTTTCTCTGTGGAAATATCTTTGTTTGTATCATTTTTTAGGTAACACCTATATGTGATACGATAGGATATGTGTTTTTCGCTTTCTCACTTACTCCAAGTTGCGTGATTACTTCTAGACTCATCTGTGGTGCTGGAAATGGCATCGTTTCATTTTTTTCACTAGCTCATATTCCATCTGTACAGGTAGCAGTTCTTCTTTGTCCACCCATCTGTCGGTGGACTTTTTGGTTACTTCCATATCTTGGCTACTGTAATACTATGCAATGCAGATTTGCGTGCCTGTGTCCTTCCAATTCTGTCTTCTTAGTTTATAGGTCCAGGAATAGGTCTGCTGGAACATATGGTAGCTCAATGTTTACCTTTTAAAGGCACCTCTATTCTGTTCTCCTTAGTGGCTCTTTCCAGGTTACGTCCCACTTAAAGTGGAGGGTATGTATTTCTTCCCAGCTCCTTCAGGATTTATTCTTTGTAGTTTTTGCTGATGGTTATTCTGAGTGGTGTGAGCTGATACCTCTTTGTGGTTGAATTTGCATGTGTCTCATAATGCGTTGAAATTGATCTTTAAGACATGTCCTTTTTATTTTTCCAGCTGTGATTAGAGCTTATTTCTTCAAAGTGTTTTCTTAAAGTATGTGTCACCATTTGAAATATTTTGGCCATTATCTCCCTCAAGACATTTTGAGGGCAGGTTTCATTTACAGCCCTGCAGTACTTGTTCATATGAAGTGACCATTAGCTCAGGCTTTAAACCTGCTTTTGCAGGTAACGGCCAGAGAGCGGCAGCCTTTCTACGTTCCCCTTGCTGGTACTAGGGAAACAGACCTACCGGCCAGTGGTGTTCTTCGGTTATAAGTTAGAGTGCCATGTGCCCGGATAAACCCACAAATGTTGATGTCTCCTTGCTTTTGTTTGTTTTTAAATTTCATTTATATTTATTATTAGAGTAATATTCCATTGTGTACGTGGACCACTTCTTCTTGGTGCATTCCTCGGTTGATGGACATTTTCATTGCTTCCAAGTGCTGGCTATGGTAAATCTTGCTGGCGTACAGGTTTGCCAGCCTGTGACTTTTTGATTCTCATTTTCTCAGGTGATAGGCCAAGCAGTGGTTGTGATTGATTGACTGGTAGCTCAATGTTTCCCTTTTCAAAGCACCTACACTGTGTTTTCATTAGTGGCTCTTTACATGCCCCCCCTTACAACCGAGGGTACGCATTTCTCCACACTCCCTTCACCGTTTATTTTTTGCAGCATTTTTCCTAATGGCCATTCTGACTGCTGTGAGCTGATAGGTTTTTGTAATATGGGTATGCCTGTCATTAAATTTTTTAAAATTCATCATATTCCTACATCGTTCTCTTTTCTCTTAAAAGAAAAAACCGTGAGTACAATGTAGCTCTTGAAATTGTCTTCTTCGAAGGTTGCCCTCTTTTGAATTTTTTGGTCGATTTTTGACCCCAGAAATTTTCTGGAGGGCAGGTGTCATTTACAGAACTGCAAGTTGGTGAAAATTTAGTGACCTTTCGCAGTGGGTTCAAACCTGCTGTTGTGGGAAACGGCCACAAGGAGGTAGCATTTCTCCATTCCCCAATCTGGGTACTAGGGCAGCAGAGCCTTTCTGGAAGTCATTGTCCTAGGTTGTAAATTAGAATGGAATTTGCCAGGAGAAATCCCCATAAGTTTATGTCTCATTACTTCTTCTTGGTTTTTAAAAGTTTTTTAATCTGGGTAAAGTTTAGAATATTGTTTATCCTAGGTGTACACAATCTGGTTCATTTGTACATTATGTATGTCTATTAATGTACAGATCCTCTTCCCATGTAAAATATTACAGTGTTCCGTCGACCTCCCTTGCTATATGTTCGGTCTTTTTGATACATGTACAAAATATGTATTTGTATATGTATAGTAACACTAATCTTCATTTCTCAATTTCCCCCCTCCTTTCCTTTCAGATGAGCATAGTTTGTTTTCTCAGCCTGTGAGGGTCTTTCTCTTTGGAAATACGTTCATCTGTGCCAGTTATTAGAGAATGCCATAAGTGACAATATAGGATATAGGTGTTTTGCTTTCCGACCTACTTCATGTTTTGTGATTATCTCCAGGCTCATCTATGGTGCCTCAAAGAGCAGTGCTTCAATGTTTTCCATGGCTAATATTCCATGTGTACATGGACCACTTCTTCTTGGTGCATTCCTCTGTTGATGGACATTTTCGTTGCTTCCAAGTGTTGCCTATGGTAAATATTGCTGGAGTGCAGGATTGCCAGCCTGTGATTTTTGATTTTCCTTTTCTCAGGGGATAGACCCAGCAGTGGGTATGATTGATTGACTGGTATGGTAGCTCAACGTTTACCTTTTCAAGGCACCTCAATTGTGCTTTCATTAGTGGCTCTTACCACGTCCCCCTTAGAATCGAGGGTACGCATTTCTCCACAATCACGTCAGCATTTCTAGTTTGCAGCATTTTTGTTGATGGCCATTCTGACTGGTGTGAGCTGACAGGTTTTTGTAATTTGGGTTTACATGTCTGTAAAAATTCCTACAATTCATCATTTTTCCACGCCTTTTACTTTTCTGTTAAAAGAAAAAAGAAAGAAAGTGTGAGTGTAATATACCTCTTCAAATTTTCTTTTTGGAAGGTTGCACTCTAGAATTTTTTGGTCGATTTTCGACCTCAGTATTTTTTGGAGGGCCGGTGTCATTTACAGACCTGCAATTGGTGAATAATTAGTGACCTTTTGCAGTGGGTTCAAAGCTGCTGTTGTGGGAAACGGCCACAAGGATGCAGCATTTCTCGATTCCCAAATCTGGGTACTAGGGCAGCAGAGCCGTTCTGGAAGTTGTCTGCCTAGGTTTTCAATTTGGATGGAATGTGCCAGGAAAACCCCCCATAAGTTTATGTCTCATTACTCCTAGTTCGTTGTTTTAATTTTTTCAATTGGGGTAATGGTTAGAATGTTGCTTGTCCAAGGTGTACACACTCTGGTTCATCTACATATCATATATACCTATTTATGTAGAGATCCTCTTCCCGTGTAAATTATTACAGAGTGTTCCGTAATCCTTCCTTGCTATATGGTCGGTCTTTTTGATATATGTATATAATATGTATTTGTATACATATGGTAACGCTAATCTTCATGTATCCATTCCCCCCACCTTTCCTTTTAGATAAGCATAGTTTTTTTTTTTTAATAAGTCTGTGATTGCCTTTCTCTGTGGAAATATGTTCATTTGTGTCAGTTATTAGATAACGCCTATAAGTGATATCATAGGTTATAGGACTTTTCCTTTCCGACTTACCTCATGTTCTGTGATTATCTCCAAGATCATCTATGGTGCCTCAAAGAGCAGTGTTTCATTGTTTTCCATGGCTAGTATTCATTGTGTACATGGACCACTTCTTCTTTATCCTTTCGTCTGTTGATGGACATTTTGGTTGCGTCACTGTCTTGTCTATTGTGAATAAGGCTGCAGTGCAGCTTTTGCAGCCCGGGTCTTCTTCATTCTGGTCTTCTCAGGTGAGAGGCCCTTTGGTGCGCCTGCTGGATTGAATGGTACCTCAATTTTTCTTTTCAACGCAGCTTCTTTCTGTTCTCATTATTAGCGTTTAACCCTTTTACATCTCACCAGCAGCTAGAGGGTACACAGTTCTCTTAAACCTCTTCAGCATTTATTGTTTGTAGACTTTTTGCCAATGGTCAGTCGACTGGTGTGAGTTGAAAACTTTTTGTAGATTAGATTGCATGAGTCTAATACTTCCTGAGGCTGAGCTTTTATCCATTTTCCTTTTTTTTTAAAAGAGAGTGAGTAAAACTTACCTCTTCATACTATCTTCGTGAACATTTTGCCTGTTTTGAATTTTTTTATCCATTCCCTACCTCAGCACAATTTTGAGGGCAGGTGTCCTTTACAGCCCTGAGTCCTTGTGAATGGTAAGTGACCATTAGCTGGGGGTTAAAAGCTGCTCTTGCGGGAATCGGCCACAAGGCGGCAGCATTTCTCCTTTACCAAATCTGGTTACTAGGGCAACAGAGCCTTACTGGAAGTGGTGTTCTAGGTTGTAAATTAGAATGGAATGTGCGAGGAAAAAGCCCTTTAAGTTTATGTCTCCTTACTTCTTGTTGGTATTTTTAACTTAATTTTTATTTTTTCTCACAGCAAACTTGATTACAATGTTTTGTTTGTTCTAGGTGTGCAAGATGTGGTTCTTTCACACATATACATATATCTATTCTTCTTCGGATCCTTTTCCCATGTAGGTTATGACACAATGTTGAGTAGTCTTCTCTTGGTATTGCGTAGGTCTTTGGTGATTCTATATTTCACATGTGTTTGTATCTCTCTGTTAACCTCAATATGGTAATGTATCCAATCCTCACACCTGTCCATTTGGTGAACCATAAGTTTTTTAATGAATCTATGAAAGTGTTTCTCTGTGGAAATATCTTTGTTTGTATCATTTTTTAGGTAACACCTATATGTGATACGATAGGATATGTGTTTTTCGCTTTCTCACTTACTCCAAGTTGCGTGATTACTTCTAGACTCATCTGTGGTGCTGGAAATGGCATCGTTTCATTTTTTTCACTAGCTCATATTCCATCTGTACAGGTAGCAGTTCTTCTTTGTCCACCCATCTGTCGGTGGACTTTTTGGTTACTTCCATATCTTGGCTACTGTAATACTATGCAATGCAGATTTGCGTGCCTGTGTCCTTCCAATTCTGTCTTCTTAGTTTATAGGTCCAGGAATAGGTCTGCTGGAACATATGGTAGCTCAATGTTTACCTTTTAAAGGCACCTCTATTCTGTTCTCCTTAGTGGCTCTTTCCAGGTTACGTCCCACTTAAAGTGGAGGGTATGTATTTCTTCCCAGCTCCTTCAGGATTTATTCTTTGTAGTTTTTGCTGATGGTTATTCTGAGTGGTGTGAGCTGATACCTCTTTGTGGTTGAATTTGCATGTGTCTCATAATGCGTTGAAATTGATCTTTAAGACATGTCCTTTTTATTTTTCCAGCTGTGATTAGAGCTTATTTCTTCAAAGTGTTTTCTTAAAGTATGTGTCACCATTTGAAATATTTTGGCCATTATCTCCCTCAAGACATTTTGAGGGCAGGTTTCATTTACAGCCCTGCAGTACTTGTTCATATGAAGTGACCATTAGCTCAGGCTTTAAACCTGCTTTTGCAGGTAACGGCCAGAGAGCGGCAGCCTTTCTACGTTCCCCTTGCTGGTACTAGGGAAACAGACCTACCGGCCAGTGGTGTTCTTCGGTTATAAGTTAGAGTGCCATGTGCCCGGATAAACCCACAAATGTTGATGTCTCCTTGCTTTTGTTTGTTTTTAAATTTCATTTATATTTATTATTAGAGTAATATTCCATTGTGTACGTGGACCACTTCTTCTTGGTGCATTCCTCGGTTGATGGACATTTTCATTGCTTCCAAGTGCTGGCTATGGTAAATCTTGCTGGCGTACAGGTTTGCCAGCCTGTGACTTTTTGATTCTCATTTTCTCAGGTGATAGGCCAAGCAGTGGTTGTGATTGATTGACTGGTAGCTCAATGTTTCCCTTTTCAAAGCACCTACACTGTGTTTTCATTAGTGGCTCTTTACATGCCCCCCCTTACAACCGAGGGTACGCATTTCTCCACACTCCCTTCACCGTTTATTTTTTGCAGCATTTTTCCTAATGGCCATTCTGACTGCTGTGAGCTGATAGGTTTTTGTAATATGGGTATGCCTGTCATTAAATTTTTTAAAATTCATCATATTCCTACATCGTTCTCTTTTCTCTTAAAAGAAAAAACCGTGAGTACAATGTAGCTCTTGAAATTGTCTTCTTCGAAGGTTGCCCTCTTTTGAATTTTTTGGTCGATTTTTGACCCCAGAAATTTTCTGGAGGGCAGGTGTCATTTACAGAACTGCAAGTTGGTGAAAATTTAGTGACCTTTCGCAGTGGGTTCAAACCTGCTGTTGTGGGAAACGGCCACAAGGAGGTAGCATTTCTCCATTCCCCAATCTGGGTACTAGGGCAGCAGAGCCTTTCTGGAAGTCATTGTCCTAGGTTGTAAATTAGAATGGAATTTGCCAGGAGAAATCCCCATAAGTTTATGTCTCATTACTTCTTCTTGGTTTTTAAAAGTTTTTTAATCTGGGTAAAGTTTAGAATATTGTTTATCCTAGGTGTACACAATCTGGTTCATTTGTACATTATGTATGTCTATTAATGTACAGATCCTCTTCCCATGTAAAATATTACAGTGTTCCGTCAACCTCCCTTGCTATATGTTCGGTCTTTTTGATACATGTACAAAATATGTATTTGTATATGTATAGTAACACTAATCTTCATTTCTCAATCTCCCCCCTCCTTTCCTTTCAGATGAGCATAGTTTGTTTTCTCAGCCTGTGAGGGTCTTTCTCTTTGGAAATACGTTCATCTGTGCCAGTTATTAGATAATGCCATAAGTGACAATATAGGATATAGGTGTTTTGCTTTCCGACCTACTTCATGTTTTGTGATTATCTCCAGGCTCATCTATGGTGCCTCAAAGAGCAGTGCTTCAATGTTTTCCATGGCTAATATTCCATGTGTACATGGACCACTTCTTCTTGGTGCATTCCTCTGTTGATGGACATTTTCGTTGCTTCCAAGTGTTGCCTATGGTAAATATTGCTGGAGTGCAGGATTGCCAGCCTGTGATTTTTGATTTTCCTTTTCTCAGGGGATAGACCCAGCAGTGGGTATGATTGATTGACTGGTATGGTAGCTCAACGTTTACCTTTTCAAGGCACCTCAATTGTGCTTTCATTAGTGGCTCTTACCACGTCCCCCTTAGAATCGAGGGTACGCATTTCTCCACAATCACGTCAGCATTTCTAGTTTGCAGCATTTTTGTTGATGGCCATTCTGACTGGTGTGAGCTGACAGGTTTTTGTAATTTGGGTTTACATGTCTGTAAAAATTCCTACAATTCATCATTTTTCCACGCCTTTTACTTTTCTGTTAAAAGAAAAAAGAAAGAAAGTGTGAGTGTAATATACCTCTTCAAATTTTCTTTTTGGAAGGTTGCACTCTAGAATTTTTTGGTCGATTTTCGACCTCAGTATTTTTTGGAGGGCCGGTGTCATTTACAGACCTGCAATTGGTGAATAATTAGTGACCTTTTGCAGTGGGTTCAAAGCTGCTGTTGTGGGAAACGGCCACAAGGATGCAGCATTTCTCGATTCCCAAATCTGGGTACTAGGGCAGCAGAGCCGTTCTGGAAGTTGTCTGCCTAGGTTTTCAATTTGGATGGAATGTGCCAGGAAAACCCCCCATAAGTTTATGTCTCATTACTCCTAGTTCGTTGTTTTAATTTTTTCAATTGGGGTAATGGTTAGAATGTTGCTTGTCCAAGGTGTACACACTCTGGTTCATCTACATATCATATATACCTATTTATGTAGAGATCCTCTTCCCGTGTAAATTATTACAGAGTGTTCCGTAATCCTTCCTTGCTATATGGTCGGTCTTTTTGATATATGTATATAATATGTATTTGTATACATATGGTAACGCTAATCTTCATGTATCCATTCCCCCCACCTTTCCTTTTAGATAAGCATAGTTTTTTTTTTTAATAAGTCTGTGATTGCCTTTCTCTGTGGAAATATGTTCATTTGTGTCAGTTATTAGATAACGCCTATAAGTGATATCATAGGTTATAGGACTTTTCCTTTCCGACTTACCTCATGTTCTGTGATTATCTCCAAGATCATCTATGGTGCCTCAAAGAGCAGTGTTTCATTGTTTTCCATGGCTAGTATTCATTGTGTACATGGACCACTTCTTCTTTATCCTTTCGTCTGTTGATGGACATTTTGGTTGCTTCACTGTCTTGTCTATTGTGAATAAGGCTGCAGTGCAGCTTTTGCAGCCCGGGTCTTCTTCATTCTGGTCTTCTCAGGTGAGAGGCCCTTTGGTGCGCCTGCTGGATTGAATGGTACCTCAATTTTTCTTTTCAACGCAGCTTCTTTCTGTTCTCATTATTAGCGTTTAACCCTTTTACATCTCACCAGCAGCTAGAGGGTACACAGTTCTCTTAAACCTCTTCAGCATTTATTGTTTGTAGACTTTTTGCCAATGGTCAGTCGACTGGTGTGAGTTGAAAACTTTTTGTAGATTAGATTGCATGAGTCTAATACTTCCTGAGGCTGAGCTTTTATCCATTTTCCTTTTTTTTTAAAAGAGAGTGAGTAAAACTTACCTCTTCATACTATCTTCGTGAACATTTTGCCTGTTTTGATTTTTTTTATCCATTCCCTACCTCAGCACAATTTTGAGGGCAGGTGTCCTTTACAGCCCTGAGTCCTTGTGAATGGTAAGTGACCATTAGCTGGGGGTTAAAAGCTGCTCTTGCGGGAATCGGCCACAAGGCGGCAGCATTTCTCCTTTACCAAATCTGGTTACTAGGGCAACAGAGCCTTACTGGAAGTGGTGTTCTAGGTTGTAAATTAGAATGGAATGTGCGAGGAAAAAGCCCTTTAAGTTTATGTCTCCTTACTTCTTGTTGGTATTTTTAACTTAATTTTTATTTTTTCTCACAGCAAACTTGATTACAATGTTTTGTTTGTTCTAGGTGTGCAAGATGTGGTTCTTTCACACATATACATATATCTATTCTTCTTCGGATCCTTTTCCCATGTAGGTTATGACACAATGTTGAGTAGTCTTCTCTTGGTATTGCGTAGGTCTTTGGTGATTCTATATTTCACATGTGTTTGTATCTCTCTGTTAACCTCAATATGGTAATGTATCCAATCCTCACACCTGTCCATTTGGTGAACCATAAGTTTTTTAATGAATCTATGAAAGTGTTTCTCTGTGGAAATATCTTTGTTTGTATCATTTTTTAGGTAACACCTATATGTGATACGATAGGATATGTGTTTTTCGCTTTCTCACTTACTCCAAGTTGCGTGATTACTTCTAGACTCATCTATGGTGCTGGAAATGGCATCGTTTCATTTTTTTCACTAGCTCATATTCCATCTGTACAGGTAGCAGTTCTTCTTTGTCCACCCATCTGTCGGTGGACTTTTTGGTTACTTCCATATCTTGGCTACTGTAATACTATGCAATGCAGATTTGCGTGCCTGTGTCCTTCCAATTCTGTCTTCTTAGTTTATAGGTCCAGGAATAGGTCTGCTGGAACATATGGTAGCTCAATGTTTACCTTTTAAAGGCACCTCTATTCTGTTCTCCTTAGTGGCTCTTTCCAGGTTACGTCCCACTTAAAGTGGAGGGTATGTATTTCTTCCCAGCTCCTTCAGGATTTATTCTTTGTAGTTTTTGCTGATGGTTATTCTGAGTGGTGTGAGCTGATACCTCTTTGTGGTTGAATTTGCATGTGTCTCATAATGCGTTGAAATTGATCTTTAAGACATGTCCTTTTTATTTTTCCAGCTGTGATTAGAGCTTATTTCTTCAAAGTGTTTTCTTAAAGTATGTGTCACCATTTGAAATATTTTGGCCATTATCTCCCTCAAGACATTTTGAGGGCAGGTTTCATTTACAGCCCTGCAGTACTTGTTCATATGAAGTGACCATTAGCTCAGGCTTTAAACCTGCTTTTGCAGGTAACGGCCAGAGAGCGGCAGCCTTTCTACGTTCCCCTTGCTGGTACTAGGGAAACAGACCTACCGGCCAGTGGTGTTCTTCGGTTATAAGTTAGAGTGCCATGTGCCCGGATAAACCCACAAATGTTGATGTCTCCTTGCTTTTGTTTGTTTTTAAATTTCATTTATATTTATTATTAGAGTAATATTCCATTGTGTACGTGGACCACTTCTTCTTGGTGCATTCCTCGGTTGATGGACATTTTCATTGCTTCCAAGTGCTGGCTATGGTAAATCTTGCTGGCGTACAGGTTTGCCAGCCTGTGACTTTTTGATTCTCATTTTCTCAGGTGATAGGCCAAGCAGTGGTTGTGATTGATTGACTGGTAGCTCAATGTTTCCCTTTTCAAAGCACCTACACTGTGTTTTCATTAGTGGCTCTTTACATGCCCCCCCTTACAACCGAGGGTACGCATTTCTCCACACTCCCTTCACCGTTTATTTTTTGCAGCATTTTTCCTAATGGCCATTCTGACTGCTGTGAGCTGATAGGTTTTTGTAATATGGGTATGCCTGTCATTAAATTTTTTAAAATTCATCATATTCCTACATCGTTCTCTTTTCTCTTAAAAGAAAAAACCGTGAGTACAATGTAGCTCTTGAAATTGTCTTCTTCGAAGGTCGCCCTCTTTTGAATTTTTTGGTCGATTTTTGACCCCAGAAATTTTCTGGAGGGCAGGTGTCATTTACAGAACTGCAAGTTGGTGAAAATTTAGTGACCTTTCGCAGTGGGTTCAAACCTGCTGTTGTGGGAAACGGCCACAAGGAGGTAGCATTTCTCCATTCCCCAATCTGGGTACTAGGGCAGCAGAGCCTTTCTGGAAGTCATTGTCCTAGGTTGTAAATTAGAATGGAATTTGCCAGGAGAAATCCCCATAAGTTTATGTCTCATTACTTCTTCTTGGTTTTTAAAAGTTTTTTAATCTGGGTAAAGTTTAGAATATTGTTTATCCTAGGTGTACACAATCTGGTTCATTTGTACATTATGTATGTCTATTAATGTACAGATCCTCTTCCCATGTAAAATATTACAGTGTTCCGTCGACCTCCCTTGCTATATGTTCGGTCTTTTTGATACATGTACAAAATATGTATTTGTATATGTATAGTAACACTAATCTTCATTTCTCAATTTCCCCCCTCCTTTCCTTTCAGATGAGCATAGTTTGTTTTCTCAGCCTGTGAGGGTCTTTCTCTTTGGAAATACGTTCATCTGTGCCAGTTATTAGAGAATGCCATAAGTGACAATATAGGATATAGGTGTTTTGCTTTCCGACCTACTTCATGTTTTGTGATTATCTCCAGGCTCATCTATGGTGCCTCAAAGAGCAGTGCTTCAATGTTTTCCATGGCTAATATTCCATGTGTACATGGACCACTTCTTCTTGGTGCATTCCTCTGTTGATGGACATTTTCGTTGCTTCCAAGTGTTGCCTATGGTAAATATTGCTGGAGTGCAGGATTGCCAGCCTGTGATTTTTGATTTTCCTTTTCTCAGGGGATAGACCCAGCAGTGGGTATGATTGATTGACTGGTATGGTAGCTCAACGTTTACCTTTTCAAGGCACCTCAATTGTGCTTTCATTAGTGGCTCTTACCACGTCCCCCTTAGAATCGAGGGTACGCATTTCTCCACAATCACGTCAGCATTTCTAGTTTGCAGCATTTTTGTTGATGGCCATTCTGACTGGTGTGAGCTGACAGGTTTTTGTAATTTGGGTTTACATGTCTGTAAAAATTCCTACAATTCATCATTTTTCCACGCCTTTTACTTTTCTGTTAAAAGAAAAAAGAAAGAAAGTGTGAGTGTAATATACCTCTTCAAATTTTCTTTTTGGAAGGTTGCACTCTAGAATTTTTTGGTCGATTTTCGACCTCAGTATTTTTTGGAGGGCCGGTGTCATTTACAGACCTGCAATTGGTGAATAATTAGTGACCTTTTGCAGTGGGTTCAAAGCTGCTGTTGTGGGAAACGGCCACAAGGATGCAGCATTTCTCGATTCCCAAATCTGGGTACTAGGGCAGCAGAGCCGTTCTGGAAGTTGTCTGCCTAGGTTTTCAATTTGGATGGAATGTGCCAGGAAAACCCCCCATAAGTTTATGTCTCATTACTCCTAGTTCGTTGTTTTAATTTTTTCAATTGGGGTAATGGTTAGAATGTTGCTTGTCCAAGGTGTACACACTCTGGTTCATCTACATATCATATATACCTATTTATGTAGAGATCCTCTTCCCGTGTAAATTATTACAGAGTGTTCCGTAATCCTTCCTTGCTATATGGTCGGTCTTTTTGATATATGTATATAATATGTATTTGTATACATATGGTAACGCTAATCTTCATGTATCCATTCCCCCCACCTTTCCTTTTAGATAAGCATAGTTTTTTTTTTTTAATAAGTCTGTGATTGCCTTTCTCTGTGGAAATATGTTCATTTGTGTCAGTTATTAGATAACGCCTATAAGTGATATCATAGGTTATAGGACTTTTCCTTTCCGACTTACCTCATGTTCTGTGATTATCTCCAAGATCATCTATGGTGCCTCAAAGAGCAGTGTTTCATTGTTTTCCATGGCTAGTATTCATTGTGTACATGGACCACTTCTTCTTTATCCTTTCGTCTGTTGATGGACATTTTGGTTGCGTCACTGTCTTGTCTATTGTGAATAAGGCTGCAGTGCAGCTTTTGCAGCCCGGGTCTTCTTCATTCTGGTCTTCTCAGGTGAGAGGCCCTTTGGTGCGCCTGCTGGATTGAATGGTACCTCAATTTTTCTTTTCAACGCAGCTTCTTTCTGTTCTCATTATTAGCGTTTAACCCTTTTACATCTCACCAGCAGCTAGAGGGTACACAGTTCTCTTAAACCTCTTCAGCATTTATTGTTTGTAGACTTTTTGCCAATGGTCAGTCGACTGGTGTGAGTTGAAAACTTTTTGTAGATTAGATTGCATGAGTCTAATACTTCCTGAGGCTGAGCTTTTATCCATTTTCCTTTTTTTTTAAAAGAGAGTGAGTAAAACTTACCTCTTCATACTATCTTCGTGAACATTTTGCCTGTTTTGAATTTTTTTATCCATTCCCTACCTCAGCACAATTTTGAGGGCAGGTGTCCTTTACAGCCCTGAGTCCTTGTGAATGGTAAGTGACCATTAGCTGGGGGTTAAAAGCTGCTCTTGCGGGAATCGGCCACAAGGCGGCAGCATTTCTCCTTTACCAAATCTGGTTACTAGGGCAACAGAGCCTTACTGGAAGTGGTGTTCTAGGTTGTAAATTAGAATGGAATGTGCGAGGAAAAAGCCCTTTAAGTTTATGTCTCCTTACTTCTTGTTGGTATTTTTAACTTAATTTTTATTTTTTCTCACAGCAAACTTGATTACAATGTTTTGTTTGTTCTAGGTGTGCAAGATGTGGTTCTTTCACACATATACATATATCTATTCTTCTTCGGATCCTTTTCCCATGTAGGTTATGACACAATGTTGAGTAGTCTTCTCTTGGTATTGCGTAGGTCTTTGGTGATTCTATATTTCACATGTGTTTGTATCTCTCTGTTAACCTCAATATGGTAATGTATCCAATCCTCACACCTGTCCATTTGGTGAACCATAAGTTTTTTAATGAATCTATGAAAGTGTTTCTCTGTGGAAATATCTTTGTTTGTATCATTTTTTAGGTAACACCTATATGTGATACGATAGGATATGTGTTTTTCGCTTTCTCACTTACTCCAAGTTGCGTGATTACTTCTAGACTCATCTGTGGTGCTGGAAATGGCATCGTTTCATTTTTTTCACTAGCTCATATTCCATCTGTACAGGTAGCAGTTCTTCTTTGTCCACCCATCTGTCGGTGGACTTTTTGGTTACTTCCATATCTTGGCTACTGTAATACTATGCAATGCAGATTTGCGTGCCTGTGTCCTTCCAATTCTGTCTTCTTAGTTTATAGGTCCAGGAATAGGTCTGCTGGAACATATGGTAGCTCAATGTTTACCTTTTAAAGGCACCTCTATTCTGTTCTCCTTAGTGGCTCTTTCCAGGTTACGTCCCACTTAAAGTGGAGGGTATGTATTTCTTCCCAGCTCCTTCAGGATTTATTCTTTGTAGTTTTTGCTGATGGTTATTCTGAGTGGTGTGAGCTGATACCTCTTTGTGGTTGAATTTGCATGTGTCTCATAATGCGTTGAAATTGATCTTTAAGACATGTCCTTTTTATTTTTCCAGCTGTGATTAGAGCTTATTTCTTCAAAGTGTTTTCTTAAAGTATGTGTCACCATTTGAAATATTTTGGCCATTATCTCCCTCAAGACATTTTGAGGGCAGGTTTCATTTACAGCCCTGCAGTACTTGTTCATATGAAGTGACCATTAGCTCAGGCTTTAAACCTGCTTTTGCAGGTAACGGCCAGAGAGCGGCAGCCTTTCTACGTTCCCCTTGCTGGTACTAGGGAAACAGACCTACCGGCCAGTGGTGTTCTTCGGTTATAAGTTAGAGTGCCATGTGCCCGGATAAACCCACAAATGTTGATGTCTCCTTGCTTTTGTTTGTTTTTAAATTTCATTTATATTTATTATTAGAGTAATATTCCATTGTGTACGTGGACCACTTCTTCTTGGTGCATTCCTCGGTTGATGGACATTTTCATTGCTTCCAAGTGCTGGCTATGGTAAATCTTGCTGGCGTACAGGTTTGCCAGCCTGTGACTTTTTGATTCTCATTTTCTCAGGTGATAGGCCAAGCAGTGGTTGTGATTGATTGACTGGTAGCTCAATGTTTCCCTTTTCAAAGCACCTACACTGTGTTTTCATTAGTGGCTCTTTACATGCCCCCCCTTACAACCGAGGGTACGCATTTCTCCACACTCCCTTCACCGTTTATTTTTTGCAGCATTTTTCCTAATGGCCATTCTGACTGCTGTGAGCTGATAGGTTTTTGTAATATGGGTATGCCTGTCATTAAATTTTTTAAAATTCATCATATTCCTACATCGTTCTCTTTTCTCTTAAAAGAAAAAACCGTGAGTACAATGTAGCTCTTGAAATTGTCTTCTTCGAAGGTTGCCCTCTTTTGAATTTTTTGGTCGATTTTTGACCCCAGAAATTTTCTGGAGGGCAGGTGTCATTTACAGAACTGCAAGTTGGTGAAAATTTAGTGACCTTTCGCAGTGGGTTCAAACCTGCTGTTGTGGGAAACGGCCACAAGGAGGTAGCATTTCTCCATTCCCCAATCTGGGTACTAGGGCAGCAGAGCCTTTCTGGAAGTCATTGTCCTAGGTTGTAAATTAGAATGGAATTTGCCAGGAGAAATCCCCATAAGTTTATGTCTCATTACTTCTTCTTGGTTTTTAAAAGTTTTTTAATCTGGGTAAAGTTTAGAATATTGTTTATCCTAGGTGTACACAATCTGGTTCATTTGTACATTATGTATGTCTATTAATGTACAGATCCTCTTCCCATGTAAAATATTACAGTGTTCCGTCGACCTCCCTTGCTATATGTTCGGTCTTTTTGATACATGTACAAAATATGTATTTGTATATGTATAGTAACACTAATCTTCATTTCTCAATCTCCCCCCTCCTTTCCTTTCAGATGAGCATAGTTTGTTTTCTCAGCCTGTGAGGGTCTTTCTCTTTGGAAATACGTTCATCTGTGCCAGTTATTAGATAATGCCATAAGTGACAATATAGGATATAGGTGTTTTGCTTTCCGACCTACTTCATGTTTTGTGATTATCTCCAGGCTCATCTATGGTGCCTCAAAGAGCAGTGCTTCAATGTTTTCCATGGCTAATATTCCATGTGTACATGGACCACTTCTTCTTGGTGCATTCCTCTGTTGATGGACATTTTCGTTGCTTCCAAGTGTTGCCTATGGTAAATATTGCTGGAGTGCAGGATTGCCAGCCTGTGATTTTTGATTTTCCTTTTCTCAGGGGATAGACCCAGCAGTGGGTATGATTGATTGACTGGTATGGTAGCTCAACGTTTACCTTTTCAAGGCACCTCAATTGTGCTTTCATTAGTGGCTCTTACCACGTCCCCCTTAGAATCGAGGGTACGCATTTCTCCACAATCACGTCAGCATTTCTAGTTTGCAGCATTTTTGTTGATGGCCATTCTGACTGGTGTGAGCTGACAGGTTTTTGTAATTTGGGTTTACATGTCTGTAAAAATTCCTACAATTCATCATTTTTCCACGCCTTTTACTTTTCTGTTAAAAGAAAAAAGAAAGAAAGTGTGAGTGTAATATACCTCTTCAAATTTTCTTTTTGGAAGGTTGCACTCTAGAATTTTTTGGTCGATTTTCGACCTCAGTATTTTTTGGAGGGCCGGTGTCATTTACAGACCTGCAATTGGTGAATAATTAGTGACCTTTTGCAGTGGGTTCAAAGCTGCTGTTGTGGGAAACGGCCACAAGGATGCAGCATTTCTCGATTCCCAAATCTGGGTACTAGGGCAGCAGAGCCGTTCTGGAAGTTGTCTGCCTAGGTTTTCAATTTGGATGGAATGTGCCAGGAAAACCCCCCATAAGTTTATGTCTCATTACTCCTAGTTCGTTGTTTTAATTTTTTCAATTGGGGTAATGGTTAGAATGTTGCTTGTCCAAGGTGTACACACTCTGGTTCATCTACATATCATATATACCTATTTATGTAGAGATCCTCTTCCCGTGTAAATTATTACAGAGTGTTCCGTAATCCTTCCTTGCTATATGGTCGGTCTTTTTGATATATGTATATAATATGTATTTGTATACATATGGTAACGCTAATCTTCATGTATCCATTCCCCCCACCTTTCCTTTTAGATAAGCATAGTTTTTTTTTTTTAATAAGTCTGTGATTGCCTTTCTCTGTGGAAATATGTTCATTTGTGTCAGTTATTAGATAACGCCTATAAGTGATATCATAGGTTATAGGACTTTTCCTTTCCGACTTACCTCATGTTCTGTGATTATCTCCAAGATCATCTATGGTGCCTCAAAGAGCAGTGTTTCATTGTTTTCCATGGCTAGTATTCATTGTGTACATGGACCACTTCTTCTTTATCCTTTCGTCTGTTGATGGACATTTTGGTTGCTTCACTGTCTTGTCTATTGTGAATAAGGCTGCAGTGCAGCTTTTGCAGCCCGGGTCTTCTTCATTCTGGTCTTCTCAGGTGAGAGGCCCTTTGGTGCGCCTGCTGGATTGAATGGTACCTCAATTTTTCTTTTCAACGCAGCTTCTTTCTGTTCTCATTATTAGCGTTTAACCCTTTTACATCTCACCAGCAGCTAGAGGGTACACAGTTCTCTTAAACCTCTTCAGCATTTATTGTTTGTAGACTTTTTGCCAATGGTCAGTCGACTGGTGTGAGTTGAAAACTTTTTGTAGATTAGATTGCATGAGTCTAATACTTCCTGAGGCTGAGCTTTTATCCATTTTCCTTTTTTTTTAAAAGAGAGTGAGTAAAACTTACCTCTTCATACTATCTTCGTGAACATTTTGCCTGTTTTGAATTTTTTTATCCATTCCCTACCTCAGCACAATTTTGAGGGCAGGTGTCCTTTACAGCCCTGAGTCCTTGTGAATGGTAAGTGACCATTAGCTGGGGGTTAAAAGCTGCTCTTGCGGGAATCGGCCACAAGGCGGCAGCATTTCTCCTTTACCAAATCTGGTTACTAGGGCAACAGAGCCTTACTGGAAGTGGTGTTCTAGGTTGTAAATTAGAATGGAATGTGCGAGGAAAAAGCCCTTTAAGTTTATGTCTCCTTACTTCTTGTTGGTATTTTTAACTTAATTTTTATTTTTTCTCACAGCAAACTTGATTACAATGTTTTGTTTGTTCTAGGTGTGCAAGATGTGGTTCTTTCACACATATACATATATCTATTCTTCTTCGGATCCTTTTCCCATGTAGGTTATGACACAATGTTGAGTAGTCTTCTCTTGGTATTGCGTAGGTCTTTGGTGATTCTATATTTCACATGTGTTTGTATCTCTCTGTTAACCTCAATATGGTAATGTATCCAATCCTCACACCTGTCCATTTGGTGAACCATAAGTTTTTTAATGAATCTATGAAAGTGTTTCTCTGTGGAAATATCTTTGTTTGTATCATTTTTTAGGTAACACCTATATGTGATACGATAGGATATGTGTTTTTCGCTTTCTCACTTACTCCAAGTTGCGTGATTACTTCTAGACTCATCTGTGGTGCTGGAAATGGCATCGTTTCATTTTTTTCACTAGCTCATATTCCATCTGTACAGGTAGCAGTTCTTCTTTGTCCACCCATCTGTCGGTGGACTTTTTGGTTACTTCCATATCTTGGCTACTGTAATACTATGCAATGCAGATTTGCGTGCCTGTGTCCTTCCAATTCTGTCTTCTTAGTTTATAGGTCCAGGAATAGGTCTGCTGGAACATATGGTAGCTCAATGTTTACCTTTTAAAGGCACCTCTATTCTGTTCTCCTTAGTGGCTCTTTCCAGGTTACGTCCCACTTAAAGTGGAGGGTATGTATTTCTTCCCAGCTCCTTCAGGATTTATTCTTTGTAGTTTTTGCTGATGGTTATTCTGAGTGGTGTGAGCTGATACCTCTTTGTGGTTGAATTTGCATGTGTCTCATAATGCGTTGAAATTGATCTTTAAGACATGTCCTTTTTATTTTTCCAGCTGTGATTAGAGCTTATTTCTTCAAAGTGTTTTCTTAAAGTATGTGTCACCATTTGAAATATTTTGGCCATTATCTCCCTCAAGACATTTTGAGGGCAGGTTTCATTTACAGCCCTGCAGTACTTGTTCATATGAAGTGACCATTAGCTCAGGCTTTAAACCTGCTTTTGCAGGTAACGGCCAGAGAGCGGCAGCCTTTCTACGTTCCCCTTGCTGGTACTAGGGAAACAGACCTACCGGCCAGTGGTGTTCTTCGGTTATAAGTTAGAGTGCCATGTGCCCGGATAAACCCACAAATGTTGATGTCTCCTTGCTTTTGTTTGTTTTTAAATTTCATTTATATTTATTATTAGAGTAATATTCCATTGTGTACGTGGACCACTTCTTCTTGGTGCATTCCTCGGTTGATGGACATTTTCATTGCTTCCAAGTGCTGGCTATGGTAAATCTTGCTGGCGTACAGGTTTGCCAGCCTGTGACTTTTTGATTCTCATTTTCTCAGGTGATAGGCCAAGCAGTGGTTGTGATTGATTGACTGGTAGCTCAATGTTTCCCTTTTCAAAGCACCTACACTGTGTTTTCATTAGTGGCTCTTTACATGCCCCCCCTTACAACCGAGGGTACGCATTTCTCCACACTCCCTTCACCGTTTATTTTTTGCAGCATTTTTCCTAATGGCCATTCTGACTGCTGTGAGCTGATAGGTTTTTGTAATATGGGTATGCCTGTCATTAAATTTTTTAAAATTCATCATATTCCTACATCGTTCTCTTTTCTCTTAAAAGAAAAAACCGTGAGTACAATGTAGCTCTTGAAATTGTCTTCTTCGAAGGTTGCCCTCTTTTGAATTTTTTGGTCGATTTTTGACCCCAGAAATTTTCTGGAGGGCAGGTGTCATTTACAGAACTGCAAGTTGGTGAAAATTTAGTGACCTTTCGCAGTGGGTTCAAACCTGCTGTTGTGGGAAACGGCCACAAGGAGGTAGCATTTCTCCATTCCCCAATCTGGGTACTAGGGCAGCAGAGCCTTTCTGGAAGTCATTGTCCTAGGTTGTAAATTAGAATGGAATTTGCCAGGAGAAATCCCCATAAGTTTATGTCTCATTACTTCTTCTTGGTTTTTAAAAGTTTTTTAATCTGGGTAAAGTTTAGAATATTGTTTATCCTAGGTGTACACAATCTGGTTCATTTGTACATTATGTATGTCTATTAATGTACAGATCCTCTTCCCATGTAAAATATTACAGTGTTCCGTCGACCTCCCTTGCTATATGTTCGGACTTTTTGATACATGTACAAAATATGTATTTGTATATGTATAGTAACACTAATCTTCATTTCTCAATTTCCCCCCTCCTTTCCTTTCAGATGAGCATAGTTTGTTTTCTCAGCCTGTGAGGGTCTTTCTCTTTGGAAATACGTTCATCTGTGCCAGTTATTAGAGAATGCCATAAGTGACAATATAGGATATAGGTGTTTTGCTTTCCGACCTACTTCATGTTTTGTGATTATCTCCAGGCTCATCTATGGTGCCTCAAAGAGCAGTGCTTCAATGTTTTCCATGGCTAATATTCCATGTGTACATGGACCACTTCTTCTTGGTGCATTCCTCTGTTGATGGACATTTTCGTTGCTTCCAAGTGTTGCCTATGGTAAATATTGCTGGAGTGCAGGATTGCCAGCCTGTGATTTTTGATTTTCCTTTTCTCAGGGGATAGACCCAGCAGTGGGTATGATTGATTGACTGGTATGGTAGCTCAACGTTTACCTTTTCAAGGCACCTCAATTGTGCTTTCATTAGTGGCTCTTACCACGTCCCCCTTAGAATCGAGGGTACGCATTTCTCCACAATCACGTCAGCATTTCTAGTTTGCAGCATTTTTGTTGATGGCCATTCTGACTGGTGTGAGCTGACAGGTTTTTGTAATTTGGGTTTACATGTCTGTAAAAATTCCTACAATTCATCATTTTTCCACGCCTTTTACTTTTCTGTTAAAAGAAAAAAGAAAGAAAGTGTGAGTGTAATATACCTCTTCAAATTTTCTTTTTGGAAGGTTGCACTCTAGAATTTTTTGGTCGATTTTCGACCTCAGTATTTTTTGGAGGGCCGGTGTCATTTACAGACCTGCAATTGGTGAATAATTAGTGACCTTTTGCAGTGGGTTCAAAGCTGCTGTTGTGGGAAACGGCCACAAGGATGCAGCATTTCTCGATTCCCAAATCTGGGTACTAGGGCAGCAGAGCCGTTCTGGAAGTTGTCTGCCTAGGTTTTCAATTTGGATGGAATGTGCCAGGAAAACCCCCCATAAGTTTATGTCTCATTACTCCTAGTTCGTTGTTTTAATTTTTTCAATTGGGGTAATGGTTAGAATGTTGCTTGTCCAAGGTGTACACACTCTGGTTCATCTACATATCATATATACCTATTTATGTAGAGATCCTCTTCCCGTGTAAATTATTACAGAGTGTTCCGTAATCCTTCCTTGCTATATGGTCGGTCTTTTTGATATATGTATATAATATGTATTTGTATACATATGGTAACGCTAATCTTCATGTATCCATTCCCCCCACCTTTCCTTTTAGATAAGCATAGTTTTTTTTTTTTAATAAGTCTGTGATTGCCTTTCTCTGTGGAAATATGTTCATTTGTGTCAGTTATTAGATAACGCCTATAAGTGATATCATAGGTTATAGGACTTTTCCTTTCCGACTTACCTCATGTTCTGTGATTATCTCCAAGATCATCTATGGTGCCTCAAAGAGCAGTGTTTCATTGTTTTCCATGGCTAGTATTCATTGTGTACATGGACCACTTCTTCTTTATCCTTTCGTCTGTTGATGGACATTTTGGTTGCGTCACTGTCTTGTCTATTGTGAATAAGGCTGCAGTGCAGCTTTTGCAGCCCGGGTCTTCTTCATTCTGGTCTTCTCAGGTGAGAGGCCCTTTGGTGCGCCTGCTGGATTGAATGGTACCTCAATTTTTCTTTTCAACGCAGCTTCTTTCTGTTCTCATTATTAGCGTTTAACCCTTTTACATCTCACCAGCAGCTAGAGGGTACACAGTTCTCTTAAACCTCTTCAGCATTTATTGTTTGTAGACTTTTTGCCAATGGTCAGTCGACTGGTGTGAGTTGAAAACTTTTTGTAGATTAGATTGCATGAGTCTAATACTTCCTGAGGCTGAGCTTTTATCCATTTTCCTTTTTTTTTAAAAGAGAGTGAGTAAAACTTACCTCTTCATACTATCTTCGTGAACATTTTGCCTGTTTTGAATTTTTTTATCCATTCCCTACCTCAGCACAATTTTGAGGGCAGGTGTCCTTTACAGCCCTGAGTCCTTGTGAATGGTAAGTGACCATTAGCTGGGGGTTAAAAGCTGCTCTTGCGGGAATCGGCCACAAGGCGGCAGCATTTCTCCTTTACCAAATCTGGTTACTAGGGCAACAGAGCCTTACTGGAAGTGGTGTTCTAGGTTGTAAATTAGAATGGAATGTGCGAGGAAAAAGCCCTTTAAGTTTATGTCTCCTTACTTCTTGTTGGTATTTTTAACTTAATTTTTATTTTTTCTCACAGCAAACTTGATTACAATGTTTTGTTTGTTCTAGGTGTGCAAGATGTGGTTCTTTCACACATATACATATATCTATTCTTCTTCGGATCCTTTTCCCATGTAGGTTATGACACAATGTTGAGTAGTCTTCTCTTGGTATTGCGTAGGTCTTTGGTGATTCTATATTTCACATGTGTTTGTATCTCTCTGTTAACCTCAATATGGTAATGTATCCAATCCTCACACCTGTCCATTTGGTGAACCATAAGTTTTTTAATGAATCTATGAAAGTGTTTCTCTGTGGAAATATCTTTGTTTGTATCATTTTTTAGGTAACACCTATATGTGATACGATAGGATATGTGTTTTTCGCTTTCTCACTTACTCCAAGTTGCGTGATTACTTCTAGACTCATCTGTGGTGCTGGAAATGGCATCGTTTCATTTTTTTCACTAGCTCATATTCCATCTGTACAGGTAGCAGTTCTTCTTTGTCCACCCATCTGTCGGTGGACTTTTTGGTTACTTCCATATCTTGGCTACTGTAATACTATGCAATGCAGATTTGCGTGCCTGTGTCCTTCCAATTCTGTCTTCTTAGTTTATAGGTCCAGGAATAGGTCTGCTGGAACATATGGTAGCTCAATGTTTACCTTTTAAAGGCACCTCTATTCTGTTCTCCTTAGTGGCTCTTTCCAGGTTACGTCCCACTTAAAGTGGAGGGTATGTATTTCTTCCCAGCTCCTTCAGGATTTATTCTTTGTAGTTTTTGCTGATGGTTATTCTGAGTGGTGTGAGCTGATACCTCTTTGTGGTTGAATTTGCATGTGTCTCATAATGCGTTGAAATTGATCTTTAAGACATGTCCTTTTTATTTTTCCAGCTGTGATTAGAGCTTATTTCTTCAAAGTGTTTTCTTAAAGTATGTGTCACCATTTGAAATATTTTGGCCATTATCTCCCTCAAGACATTTTGAGGGCAGGTTTCATTTACAGCCCTGCAGTACTTGTTCATATGAAGTGACCATTAGCTCAGGCTTTAAACCTGCTTTTGCAGGTAACGGCCAGAGAGCGGCAGCCTTTCTACGTTCCCCTTGCTGGTACTAGGGAAACAGACCTACCGGCCAGTGGTGTTCTTCGGTTATAAGTTAGAGTGCCATGTGCCCGGATAAACCCACAAATGTTGATGTCTCCTTGCTTTTGTTTGTTTTTAAATTTCATTTATATTTATTATTAGAGTAATATTCCATTGTGTACGTGGACCACTTCTTCTTGGTGCATTCCTCGGTTGATGGACATTTTCATTGCTTCCAAGTGCTGGCTATGGTAAATCTTGCTGGCGTACAGGTTTGCCAGCCTGTGACTTTTTGATTCTCATTTTCTCAGGTGATAGGCCAAGCAGTGGTTGTGATTGATTGACTGGTAGCTCAATGTTTCCCTTTTCAAAGCACCTACACTGTGTTTTCATTAGTGGCTCTTTACATGCCCCCCCTTACAACCGAGGGTACGCATTTCTCCACACTCCCTTCACCGTTTATTTTTTGCAGCATTTTTCCTAATGGCCATTCTGACTGCTGTGAGCTGATAGGTTTTTGTAATATGGGTATGCCTGTCATTAAATTTTTTAAAATTCATCATATTCCTACATCGTTCTCTTTTCTCTTAAAAGAAAAAACCGTGAGTACAATGTAGCTCTTGAAATTGTCTTCTTCGAAGGTTGCCCTCTTTTGAATTTTTTGGTCGATTTTTGACCCCAGAAATTTTCTGGAGGGCAGGTGTCATTTACAGAACTGCAAGTTGGTGAAAATTTAGTGACCTTTCGCAGTGGGTTCAAACCTGCTGTTGTGGGAAACGGCCACAAGGAGGTAGCATTTCTCCATTCCCCAATCTGGGTACTAGGGCAGCAGAGCCTTTCTGGAAGTCATTGTCCTAGGTTGTAAATTAGAATGGAATTTGCCAGGAGAAATCCCCATAAGTTTATGTCTCATTACTTCTTCTTGGTTTTTAAAAGTTTTTTAATCTGGGTAAAGTTTAGAATATTGTTTATCCTAGGTGTACACAATCTGGTTCATTTGTACATTATGTATGTCTATTAATGTACAGATCCTCTTCCCATGTAAAATATTACAGTGTTCCGTCGACCTCCCTTGCTATATGTTCGGTCTTTTTGATACATGTACAAAATATGTATTTGTATATGTATAGTAACACTAATCTTCATTTCTCAATTTCCCCCCTCCTTTCCTTTCAGATGAGCATAGTTTGTTTTCTCAGCCTGTGAGGGTCTTTCTCTTTGGAAATACGTTCATCTGTGCCAGTTATTAGAGAATGCCATAAGTGACAATATAGGATATAGGTGTTTTGCTTTCCGACCTACTTCATGTTTTGTGATTATCTCCAGGCTCATCTATGGTGCCTCAAAGAGCAGTGCTTCAATGTTTTCCATGGCTAATATTCCATGTGTACATGGACCACTTCTTCTTGGTGCATTCCTCTGTTGATGGACATTTTCGTTGCTTCCAAGTGTTGCCTATGGTAAATATTGCTGGAGTGCAGGATTGCCAGCCTGTGATTTTTGATTTTCCTTTTCTCAGGGGATAGACCCAGCAGTGGGTATGATTGATTGACTGGTATGGTAGCTCAACGTTTACCTTTTCAAGGCACCTCAATTGTGCTTTCATTAGTGGCTCTTACCACGTCCCCCTTAGAATCGAGGGTACGCATTTCTCCACAATCACGTCAGCATTTCTAGTTTGCAGCATTTTTGTTGATGGCCATTCTGACTGGTGTGAGCTGACAGGTTTTTGTAATTTGGGTTTACATGTCTGTAAAAATTCCTACAATTCATCATTTTTCCACGCCTTTTACTTTTCTGTTAAAAGAAAAAAGAAAGAAAGTGTGAGTGTAATATACCTCTTCAAATTTTCTTTTTGGAAGGTTGCACTCTAGAATTTTTTGGTCGATTTTCGACCTCAGTATTTTTTGGAGGGCCGGTGTCATTTACAGACCTGCAATTGGTGAATAATTAGTGACCTTTTGCAGTGGGTTCAAAGCTGCTGTTGTGGGAAACGGCCACAAGGATGCAGCATTTCTCGATTCCCAAATCTGGGTACTAGGGCAGCAGAGCCGTTCTGGAAGTTGTCTGCCTAGGTTTTCAATTTGGATGGAATGTGCCAGGAAAACCCCCCATAAGTTTATGTCTCATTACTCCTAGTTCGTTGTTTTAATTTTTTCAATTGGGGTAATGGTTAGAATGTTGCTTGTCCAAGGTGTACACACTCTGGTTCATCTACATATCATATATACCTATTTATGTAGAGATCCTCTTCCCGTGTAAATTATTACAGAGTGTTCCGTAATCCTTCCTTGCTATATGGTCGGTCTTTTTGATATATGTATATAATATGTATTTGTATACATATGGTAACGCTAATCTTCATGTATCCATTCCCCCCACCTTTCCTTTTAGATAAGCATAGTTTTTTTTTTTTAATAAGTCTGTGATTGCCTTTCTCTGTGGAAATATGTTCATTTGTGTCAGTTATTAGATAACGCCTATAAGTGATATCATAGGTTATAGGACTTTTCCTTTCCGACTTACCTCATGTTCTGTGATTATCTCCAAGATCATCTATGGTGCCTCAAAGAGCAGTGTTTCATTGTTTTCCATGGCTAGTATTCATTGTGTACATGGACCACTTCTTCTTTATCCTTTCGTCTGTTGATGGACATTTTGGTTGCGTCACTGTCTTGTCTATTGTGAATAAGGCTGCAGTGCAGCTTTTGCAGCCCGGGTCTTCTTCATTCTGGTCTTCTCAGGTGAGAGGCCCTTTGGTGCGCCTGCTGGATTGAATGGTACCTCAATTTTTCTTTTCAACGCAGCTTCTTTCTGTTCTCATTATTAGCGTTTAACCCTTTTACATCTCACCAGCAGCTAGAGGGTACACAGTTCTCTTAAACCTCTTCAGCATTTATTGTTTGTAGACTTTTTGCCAATGGTCAGTCGACTGGTGTGAGTTGAAAACTTTTTGTAGATTAGATTGCATGAGTCTAATACTTCCTGAGGCTGAGCTTTTATCCATTTTCCTTTTTTTTTAAAAGAGAGTGAGTAAAACTTACCTCTTCATACTATCTTCGTGAACATTTTGCCTGTTTTGAATTTTTTTATCCATTCCCTACCTCAGCACAATTTTGAGGGCAGGTGTCCTTTACAGCCCTGAGTCCTTGTGAATGGTAAGTGACCATTAGCTGGGGGTTAAAAGCTGCTCTTGCGGGAATCGGCCACAAGGCGGCAGCATTTCTCCTTTACCAAATCTGGTTACTAGGGCAACAGAGCCTTACTGGAAGTGGTGTTCTAGGTTGTAAATTAGAATGGAATGTGCGAGGAAAAAGCCCTTTAAGTTTATGTCTCCTTACTTCTTGTTGGTATTTTTAACTTAATTTTTATTTTTTCTCACAGCAAACTTGATTACAATGTTTTGTTTGTTCTAGGTGTGCAAGATGTGGTTCTTTCACACATATACATATATCTATTCTTCTTCGGATCCTTTTCCCATGTAGGTTATGACACAATGTTGAGTAGTCTTCTCTTGGTATTGCGTAGGTCTTTGGTGATTCTATATTTCACATGTGTTTGTATCTCTCTGTTAACCTCAATATGGTAATGTATCCAATCCTCACACCTGTCCATTTGGTGAACCATAAGTTTTTTAATGAATCTATGAAAGTGTTTCTCTGTGGAAATATCTTTGTTTGTATCATTTTTTAGGTAACACCTATATGTGATACGATAGGATATGTGTTTTTCGCTTTCTCACTTACTCCAAGTTGCGTGATTACTTCTAGACTCATCTGTGGTGCTGGAAATGGCATCGTTTCATTTTTTTCACTAGCTCATATTCCATCTGTACAGGTAGCAGTTCTTCTTTGTCCACCCATCTGTCGGTGGACTTTTTGGTTACTTCCATATCTTGGCTACTGTAATACTATGCAATGCAGATTTGCGTGCCTGTGTCCTTCCAATTCTGTCTTCTTAGTTTATAGGTCCAGGAATAGGTCTGCTGGAACATATGGTAGCTCAATGTTTACCTTTTAAAGGCACCTCTATTCTGTTCTCCTTAGTGGCTCTTTCCAGGTTACGTCCCACTTAAAGTGGAGGGTATGTATTTCTTCCCAGCTCCTTCAGGATTTATTCTTTGTAGTTTTTGCTGATGGTTATTCTGAGTGGTGTGAGCTGATACCTCTTTGTGGTTGAATTTGCATGTGTCTCATAATGCGTTGAAATTGATCTTTAAGACATGTCCTTTTTATTTTTCCAGCTGTGATTAGAGCTTATTTCTTCAAAGTGTTTTCTTAAAGTATGTGTCACCATTTGAAATATTTTGGCCATTATCTCCCTCAAGACATTTTGAGGGCAGGTTTCATTTACAGCCCTGCAGTACTTGTTCATATGAAGTGACCATTAGCTCAGGCTTTAAACCTGCTTTTGCAGGTAACGGCCAGAGAGCGGCAGCCTTTCTACGTTCCCCTTGCTGGTACTAGGGAAACAGACCTACCGGCCAGTGGTGTTCTTCGGTTATAAGTTAGAGTGCCATGTGCCCGGATAAACCCACAAATGTTGATGTCTCCTTGCTTTTGTTTGTTTTTAAATTTCATTTATATTTATTATTAGAGTAATATTCCATTGTGTACGTGGACCACTTCTTCTTGGTGCATTCCTCGGTTGATGGACATTTTCATTGCTTCCAAGTGCTGGCTATGGTAAATCTTGCTGGCGTACAGGTTTGCCAGCCTGTGACTTTTTGATTCTCATTTTCTCAGGTGATAGGCCAAGCAGTGGTTGTGATTGATTGACTGGTAGCTCAATGTTTCCCTTTTCAAAGCACCTACACTGTGTTTTCATTAGTGGCTCTTTACATGCCCCCCCTTACAACCGAGGGTACGCATTTCTCCACACTCCCTTCACCGTTTATTTTTTGCAGCATTTTTCCTAATGGCCATTCTGACTGCTGTGAGCTGATAGGTTTTTGTAATATGGGTATGCCTGTCATTAAATTTTTTAAAATTCATCATATTCCTACATCGTTCTCTTTTCTCTTAAAAGAAAAAACCGTGAGTACAATGTAGCTCTTGAAATTGTCTTCTTCGAAGGTTGCCCTCTTTTGAATTTTTTGGTCGATTTTTGACCCCAGAAATTTTCTGGAGGGCAGGTGTCATTTACAGAACTGCAAGTTGGTGAAAATTTAGTGACCTTTCGCAGTGGGTTCAAACCTGCTGTTGTGGGAAACGGCCACAAGGAGGTAGCATTTCTCCATTCCCCAATCTGGGTACTAGGGCAGCAGAGCCTTTCTGGAAGTCATTGTCCTAGGTTGTAAATTAGAATGGAATTTGCCAGGAGAAATCCCCATAAGTTTATGTCTCATTACTTCTTCTTGGTTTTTAAAAGTTTTTTAATCTGGGTAAAGTTTAGAATATTGTTTATCCTAGGTGTACACAATCTGGTTCATTTGTACATTATGTATGTCTATTAATGTACAGATCCTCTTCCCATGTAAAATATTACAGTGTTCCGTCGACCTCCCTTGCTATATGTTCGGTCTTTTTGATACATGTACAAAATATGTATTTGTATATGTATAGTAACACTAATCTTCATTTCTCAATTTCCCCCCTCCTTTCCTTTCAGATGAGCATAGTTTGTTTTCTCAGCCTGTGAGGGTCTTTCTCTTTGGAAATACGTTCATCTGTGCCAGTTATTAGATAATGCCATAAGTGACAATATAGGATATAGGTGTTTTGCTTTCCGACCTACTTCATGTTTTGTGATTATCTCCAGGCTCATCTATGGTGCCTCAAAGAGCAGTGCTTCAATGTTTTCCATGGCTAATATTCCATGTGTACATGGACCACTTCTTCTTGGTGCATTCCTCTGTTGATGGACATTTTCGTTGCTTCCAAGTGTTGCCTATGGTAAATATTGCTGGAGTGCAGGATTGCCAGCCTGTGATTTTTGATTTTCCTTTTCTCAGGGGATAGACCCAGCAGTGGGTATGATTGATTGACTGGTATGGTAGCTCAACGTTTACCTTTTCAAGGCACCTCAATTGTGCTTTCATTAGTGGCTCTTACCACGTCCCCCTTAGAATCGAGGGTACGCATTTCTCCACAATCACGTCAGCATTTCTAGTTTGCAGCATTTTTGTTGATGGCCATTCTGACTGGTGTGAGCTGACAGGTTTTTGTAATTTGGGTTTACATGTCTGTAAAAATTCCTACAATTCATCATTTTTCCACGCCTTTTACTTTTCTGTTAAAAGAAAAAAGAAAGAAAGTGTGAGTGTAATATACCTCTTCAAATTTTCTTTTTGGAAGGTTGCACTCTAGAATTTTTTGGTCGATTTTCGACCTCAGTATTTTTTGGAGGGCCGGTGTCATTTACAGACCTGCAATTGGTGAATAATTAGTGACCTTTTGCAGTGGGTTCAAAGCTGCTGTTGTGGGAAACGGCCACAAGGATGCAGCATTTCTCGATTCCCAAATCTGGGTACTAGGGCAGCAGAGCCGTTCTGGAAGTTGTCTGCCTAGGTTTTCAATTTGGATGGAATGTGCCAGGAAAACCCCCCATAAGTTTATGTCTCATTACTCCTAGTTCGTTGTTTTAATTTTTTCAATTGGGGTAATGGTTAGAATGTTGCTTGTCCAAGGTGTACACACTCTGGTTCATCTACATATCATATATACCTATTTATGTAGAGATCCTCTTCCCGTGTAAATTATTACAGAGTGTTCCGTAATCCTTCCTTGCTATATGGTCGGTCTTTTTGATATATGTATATAATATGTATTTGTATACATATGGTAACGCTAATCTTCATGTATCCATTCCCCCCACCTTTCCTTTTAGATAAGCATAGTTTTTTTTTTTTAATAAGTCTGTGATTGCCTTTCTCTGTGGAAATATGTTCATTTGTGTCAGTTATTAGATAACGCCTATAAGTGATATCATAGGTTATAGGACTTTTCCTTTCCGACTTACCTCATGTTCTGTGATTATCTCCAAGATCATCTATGGTGCCTCAAAGAGCAGTGTTTCATTGTTTTCCATGGCTAGTATTCATTGTGTACATGGACCACTTCTTCTTTATCCTTTCGTCTGTTGATGGACATTTTGGTTGCGTCACTGTCTTGTCTATTGTGAATAAGGCTGCAGTGCAGCTTTTGCAGCCCGGGTCTTCTTCATTCTGGTCTTCTCAGGTGAGAGGCCCTTTGGTGCGCCTGCTGGATTGAATGGTACCTCAATTTTTCTTTTCAACGCAGCTTCTTTCTGTTCTCATTATTAGCGTTTAACCCTTTTACATCTCACCAGCAGCTAGAGGGTACACAGTTCTCTTAAACCTCTTCAGCATTTATTGTTTGTAGACTTTTTGCCAATGGTCAGTCGACTGGTGTGAGTTGAAAACTTTTTGTAGATTAGATTGCATGAGTCTAATACTTCCTGAGGCTGAGCTTTTATCCATTTTCCTTTTTTTTTAAAAGAGAGTGAGTAAAACTTACCTCTTCATACTATCTTCGTGAACATTTTGCCTGTTTTGAATTTTTTTATCCATTCCCTACCTCAGCACAATTTTGAGGGCAGGTGTCCTTTACAGCCCTGAGTCCTTGTGAATGGTAAGTGACCATTAGCTGGGGGTTAAAAGCTGCTCTTGCGGGAATCGGCCACAAGGCGGCAGCATTTCTCCTTTACCAAATCTGGTTACTAGGGCAACAGAGCCTTACTGGAAGTGGTGTTCTAGGTTGTAAATTAGAATGGAATGTGCGAGGAAAAAGCCCTTTAAGTTTATGTCTCCTTACTTCTTGTTGGTATTTTTAACTTAATTTTTATTTTTTCTCACAGCAAACTTGATTACAATGTTTTGTTTGTTCTAGGTGTGCAAGATGTGGTTCTTTCACACATATACATATATCTATTCTTCTTCGGATCCTTTTCCCATGTAGGTTATGACACAATGTTGAGTAGTCTTCTCTTGGTATTGCGTAGGTCTTTGGTGATTCTATATTTCACATGTGTTTGTATCTCTCTGTTAACCTCAATATGGTAATGTATCCAATCCTCACACCTGTCCATTTGGTGAACCATAAGTTTTTTAATGAATCTATGAAAGTGTTTCTCTGTGGAAATATCTTTGTTTGTATCATTTTTTAGGTAACACCTATATGTGATACGATAGGATATGTGTTTTTCGCTTTCTCACTTACTCCAAGTTGCGTGATTACTTCTAGACTCATCTGTGGTGCTGGAAATGGCATCGTTTCATTTTTTTCACTAGCTCATATTCCATCTGTACAGGTAGCAGTTCTTCTTTGTCCACCCATCTGTCGGTGGACTTTTTGGTTACTTCCATATCTTGGCTACTGTAATACTATGCAATGCAGATTTGCGTGCCTGTGTCCTTCCAATTCTGTCTTCTTAGTTTATAGGTCCAGGAATAGGTCTGCTGGAACATATGGTAGCTCAATGTTTACCTTTTAAAGGCACCTCTATTCTGTTCTCCTTAGTGGCTCTTTCCAGGTTACGTCCCACTTAAAGTGGAGGGTATGTATTTCTTCCCAGCTCCTTCAGGATTTATTCTTTGTAGTTTTTGCTGATGGTTATTCTGAGTGGTGTGAGCTGATACCTCTTTGTGGTTGAATTTGCATGTGTCTCATAATGCGTTGAAATTGATCTTTAAGACATGTCCTTTTTATTTTTCCAGCTGTGATTAGAGCTTATTTCTTCAAAGTGTTTTCTTAAAGTATGTGTCACCATTTGAAATATTTTGGCCATTATCTCCCTCAAGACATTTTGAGGGCAGGTTTCATTTACAGCCCTGCAGTACTTGTTCATATGAAGTGACCATTAGCTCAGGCTTTAAACCTGCTTTTGCAGGTAACGGCCAGAGAGCGGCAGCCTTTCTACGTTCCCCTTGCTGGTACTAGGGAAACAGACCTACCGGCCAGTGGTGTTCTTCGGTTATAAGTTAGAGTGCCATGTGCCCGGATAAACCCACAAATGTTGATGTCTCCTTGCTTTTGTTTGTTTTTAAATTTCATTTATATTTATTATTAGAGTAATATTCCATTGTGTACGTGGACCACTTCTTCTTGGTGCATTCCTCGGTTGATGGACATTTTCATTGCTTCCAAGTGCTGGCTATGGTAAATCTTGCTGGCGTACAGGTTTGCCAGCCTGTGACTTTTTGATTCTCATTTTCTCAGGTGATAGGCCAAGCAGTGGTTGTGATTGATTGACTGGTAGCTCAATGTTTCCCTTTTCAAAGCACCTACACTGTGTTTTCATTAGTGGCTCTTTACATGCCCCCCCTTACAACCGAGGGTACGCATTTCTCCACACTCCCTTCACCGTTTATTTTTTGCAGCATTTTTCCTAATGGCCATTCTGACTGCTGTGAGCTGATAGGTTTTTGTAATATGGGTATGCCTGTCATTAAATTTTTTAAAATTCATCATATTCCTACATCGTTCTCTTTTCTCTTAAAAGAAAAAACCGTGAGTACAATGTAGCTCTTGAAATTGTCTTCTTCGAAGGTTGCCCTCTTTTGAATTTTTTGGTCGATTTTTGACCCCAGAAATTTTCTGGAGGGCAGGTGTCATTTACAGAACTGCAAGTTGGTGAAAATTTAGTGACCTTTCGCAGTGGGTTCAAACCTGCTGTTGTGGGAAACGGCCACAAGGAGGTAGCATTTCTCCATTCCCCAATCTGGGTACTAGGGCAGCAGAGCCTTTCTGGAAGTCATTGTCCTAGGTTGTAAATTAGAATGGAATTTGCCAGGAGAAATCCCCAGAAGTTTATGTCTCATTACTTCTTCTTGGTTTTTAAAAGTTTTTTAATCTGGGTAAAGTTTAGAATATTGTTTATCCTAGGTGTACACAATCTGGTTCATTTGTACATTATGTATGTCTATTAATGTACAGATCCTCTTCCCATGTAAAATATTACAGTGTTCCGTCGACCTCCCTTGCTATATGTTCGGTCTTTTTGATACATGTACAAAATATGTATTTGTATATGTATAGTAACACTAATCTTCATTTCTCAATCTCCCCCCTCCTTTCCTTTCAGATGAGCATAGTTTGTTTTCTCAGCCTGTGAGGGTCTTTCTCTTTGGAAATACGTTCATCTGTGCCAGTTATTAGATAATGCCATAAGTGACAATATAGGATATAGGTGTTTTGCTTTCCGACCTACTTCATGTTTTGTGATTATCTCCAGGCTCATCTATGGTGCCTCAAAGAGCAGTGCTTCAATGTTTTCCATGGCTAATATTCCATGTGTACATGGACCACTTCTTCTTGGTGCATTCCTCTGTTGATGGACATTTTCGTTGCTTCCAAGTGTTGCCTATGGTAAATATTGCTGGAGTGCAGGATTGCCAGCCTGTGATTTTTGATTTTCCTTTTCTCAGGGGATAGACCCAGCAGTGGGTATGATTGATTGACTGGTATGGTAGCTCAACGTTTACCTTTTCAAGGCACCTCAATTGTGCTTTCATTAGTGGCTCTTACCACGTCCCCCTTAGAATCGAGGGTACGCATTTCTCCACAATCACGTCAGCATTTCTAGTTTGCAGCATTTTTGTTGATGGCCATTCTGACTGGTGTGAGCTGACAGGTTTTTGTAATTTGGGTTTACATGTCTGTAAAAATTCCTACAATTCATCATTTTTCCACGCCTTTTACTTTTCTGTTAAAAGAAAAAAGAAAGAAAGTGTGAGTGTAATATACCTCTTCAAATTTTCTTTTTGGAAGGTTGCACTCTAGAATTTTTTGGTCGATTTTCGACCTCAGTATTTTTTGGAGGGCCGGTGTCATTTACAGACCTGCAATTGGTGAATAATTAGTGACCTTTTGCAGTGGGTTCAAAGCTGCTGTTGTGGGAAACGGCCACAAGGATGCAGCATTTCTCGATTCCCAAATCTGGGTACTAGGGCAGCAGAGCCGTTCTGGAAGTTGTCTGCCTAGGTTTTCAATTTGGATGGAATGTGCCAGGAAAACCCCCCATAAGTTTATGTCTCATTACTCCTAGTTCGTTGTTTTAATTTTTTCAATTGGGGTAATGGTTAGAATGTTGCTTGTCCAAGGTGTACACACTCTGGTTCATCTACATATCATATATACCTATTTATGTAGAGATCCTCTTCCCGTGTAAATTATTACAGAGTGTTCCGTAATCCTTCCTTGCTATATGGTCGGTCTTTTTGATATATGTATATAATATGTATTTGTATACATATGGTAACGCTAATCTTCATGTATCCATTCCCCCCACCTTTCCTTTTAGATAAGCATAGTTTTTTTTTTTTAATAAGTCTGTGATTGCCTTTCTCTGTGGAAATATGTTCATTTGTGTCAGTTATTAGATAACGCCTATAAGTGATATCATAGGTTATAGGACTTTTCCTTTCCGACTTACCTCATGTTCTGTGATTATCTCCAAGATCATCTATGGTGCCTCAAAGAGCAGTGTTTCATTGTTTTCCATGGCTAGTATTCATTGTGTACATGGACCACTTCTTCTTTATCCTTTCGTCTGTTGATGGACATTTTGGTTGCTTCACTGTCTTGTCTATTGTGAATAAGGCTGCAGTGCAGCTTTTGCAGCCCGGGTCTTCTTCATTCTGGTCTTCTCAGGTGAGAGGCCCTTTGGTGCGCCTGCTGGATTGAATGGTACCTCAATTTTTCTTTTCAACGCAGCTTCTTTCTGTTCTCATTATTAGCGTTTAACCCTTTTACATCTCACCAGCAGCTAGAGGGTACACAGTTCTCTTAAACCTCTTCAGCATTTATTGTTTGTAGACTTTTTGCCAATGGTCAGTCGACTGGTGTGAGTTGAAAACTTTTTGTAGATTAGATTGCATGAGTCTAATACTTCCTGAGGCTGAGCTTTTATCCATTTTCCTTTTTTTTTAAAAGAGAGTGAGTAAAACTTACCTCTTCATACTATCTTCGTGAACATTTTGCCTGTTTTGATTTTTTTTATCCATTCCCTACCTCAGCACAATTTTGAGGGCAGGTGTCCTTTACAGCCCTGAGTCCTTGTGAATGGTAAGTGACCATTAGCTGGGGGTTAAAAGCTGCTCTTGCGGGAATCGGCCACAAGGCGGCAGCATTTCTCCTTTACCAAATCTGGTTACTAGGGCAACAGAGCCTTACTGGAAGTGGTGTTCTAGGTTGTAAATTAGAATGGAATGTGCGAGGAAAAAGCCCTTTAAGTTTATGTCTCCTTACTTCTTGTTGGTATTTTTAACTTAATTTTTATTTTTTCTCACAGCAAACTTGATTACAATGTTTTGTTTGTTCTAGGTGTGCAAGATGTGGTTCTTTCACACATATACATATATCTATTCTTCTTCGGATCCTTTTCCCATGTAGGTTATGACACAATGTTGAGTAGTCTTCTCTTGGTATTGCGTAGGTCTTTGGTGATTCTATATTTCACATGTGTTTGTATCTCTCTGTTAACCTCAATATGGTAATGTATCCAATCCTCACACCTGTCCATTTGGTGAACCATAAGTTTTTTAATGAATCTATGAAAGTGTTTCTCTGTGGAAATATCTTTGTTTGTATCATTTTTTAGGTAACACCTATATGTGATACGATAGGATATGTGTTTTTCGCTTTCTCACTTACTCCAAGTTGCGTGATTACTTCTAGACTCATCTGTGGTGCTGGAAATGGCATCGTTTCATTTTTTTCACTAGCTCATATTCCATCTGTACAGGTAGCAGTTCTTCTTTGTCCACCCATCTGTCGGTGGACTTTTTGGTTACTTCCATATCTTGGCTACTGTAATACTATGCAATGCAGATTTGCGTGCCTGTGTCCTTCCAATTCTGTCTTCTTAGTTTATAGGTCCAGGAATAGGTCTGCTGGAACATATGGTAGCTCAATGTTTACCTTTTAAAGGCACCTCTATTCTGTTCTCCTTAGTGGCTCTTTCCAGGTTACGTCCCACTTAAAGTGGAGGGTATGTATTTCTTCCCAGCTCCTTCAGGATTTATTCTTTGTAGTTTTTGCTGATGGTTATTCTGAGTGGTGTGAGCTGATACCTCTTTGTGGTTGAATTTGCATGTGTCTCATAATGCGTTGAAATTGATCTTTAAGACATGTCCTTTTTATTTTTCCAGCTGTGATTAGAGCTTATTTCTTCAAAGTGTTTTCTTAAAGTATGTGTCACCATTTGAAATATTTTGGCCATTATCTCCCTCAAGACATTTTGAGGGCAGGTTTCATTTACAGCCCTGCAGTACTTGTTCATATGAAGTGACCATTAGCTCAGGCTTTAAACCTGCTTTTGCAGGTAACGGCCAGAGAGCGGCAGCCTTTCTACGTTCCCCTTGCTGGTACTAGGGAAACAGACCTACCGGCCAGTGGTGTTCTTCGGTTATAAGTTAGAGTGCCATGTGCCCGGATAAACCCACAAATGTTGATGTCTCCTTGCTTTTGTTTGTTTTTAAATTTCATTTATATTTATTATTAGAGTAATATTCCATTGTGTACGTGGACCACTTCTTCTTGGTGCATTCCTCGGTTGATGGACATTTTCATTGCTTCCAAGTGCTGGCTATGGTAAATCTTGCTGGCGTACAGGTTTGCCAGCCTGTGACTTTTTGATTCTCATTTTCTCAGGTGATAGGCCAAGCAGTGGTTGTGATTGATTGACTGGTAGCTCAATGTTTCCCTTTTCAAAGCACCTACACTGTGTTTTCATTAGTGGCTCTTTACATGCCCCCCCTTACAACCGAGGGTACGCATTTCTCCACACTCCCTTCACCGTTTATTTTTTGCAGCATTTTTCCTAATGGCCATTCTGACTGCTGTGAGCTGATAGGTTTTTGTAATATGGGTATGCCTGTCATTAAATTTTTTAAAATTCATCATATTCCTACATCGTTCTCTTTTCTCTTAAAAGAAAAAACCGTGAGTACAATGTAGCTCTTGAAATTGTCTTCTTCGAAGGTTGCCCTCTTTTGAATTTTTTGGTCGATTTTTGACCCCAGAAATTTTCTGGAGGGCAGGTGTCATTTACAGAACTGCAAGTTGGTGAAAATTTAGTGACCTTTCGCAGTGGGTTCAAACCTGCTGTTGTGGGAAACGGCCACAAGGAGGTAGCATTTCTCCATTCCCCAATCTGGGTACTAGGGCAGCAGAGCCTTTCTGGAAGTCATTGTCCTAGGTTGTAAATTAGAATGGAATTTGCCAGGAGAAATCCCCATAAGTTTATGTCTCATTACTTCTTCTTGGTTTTTAAAAGTTTTTTAATCTGGGTAAAGTTTAGAATATTGTTTATCCTAGGTGTACACAATCTGGTTCATTTGTACATTATGTATGTCTATTAATGTACAGATCCTCTTCCCATGTAAAATATTACAGTGTTCCGTCGACCTCCCTTGCTATATGTTCGGACTTTTTGATACATGTACAAAATATGTATTTGTATATGTATAGTAACACTAATCTTCATTTCTCAATTTCCCCCCTCCTTTCCTTTCAGATGAGCATAGTTTGTTTTCTCAGCCTGTGAGGGTCTTTCTCTTTGGAAATACGTTCATCTGTGCCAGTTATTAGAGAATGCCATAAGTGACAATATAGGATATAGGTGTTTTGCTTTCCGACCTACTTCATGTTTTGTGATTATCTCCAGGCTCATCTATGGTGCCTCAAAGAGCAGTGCTTCAATGTTTTCCATGGCTAATATTCCATGTGTACATGGACCACTTCTTCTTGGTGCATTCCTCTGTTGATGGACATTTTCGTTGCTTCCAAGTGTTGCCTATGGTAAATATTGCTGGAGTGCAGGATTGCCAGCCTGTGATTTTTGATTTTCCTTTTCTCAGGGGATAGACCCAGCAGTGGGTATGATTGATTGACTGGTATGGTAGCTCAACGTTTACCTTTTCAAGGCACCTCAATTGTGCTTTCATTAGTGGCTCTTACCACGTCCCCCTTAGAATCGAGGGTACGCATTTCTCCACAATCACGTCAGCATTTCTAGTTTGCAGCATTTTTGTTGATGGCCATTCTGACTGGTGTGAGCTGACAGGTTTTTGTAATTTGGGTTTACATGTCTGTAAAAATTCCTACAATTCATCATTTTTCCACGCCTTTTACTTTTCTGTTAAAAGAAAAAAGAAAGAAAGTGTGAGTGTAATATACCTCTTCAAATTTTCTTTTTGGAAGGTTGCACTCTAGAATTTTTTGGTCGATTTTCGACCTCAGTATTTTTTGGAGGGCCGGTGTCATTTACAGACCTGCAATTGGTGAATAATTAGTGACCTTTTGCAGTGGGTTCAAAGCTGCTGTTGTGGGAAACGGCCACAAGGATGCAGCATTTCTCGATTCCCAAATCTGGGTACTAGGGCAGCAGAGCCGTTCTGGAAGTTGTCTGCCTAGGTTTTCAATTTGGATGGAATGTGCCAGGAAAACCCCCCATAAGTTTATGTCTCATTACTCCTAGTTCGTTGTTTTAATTTTTTCAATTGGGGTAATGGTTAGAATGTTGCTTGTCCAAGGTGTACACACTCTGGTTCATCTACATATCATATATACCTATTTATGTAGAGATCCTCTTCCCGTGTAAATTATTACAGAGTGTTCCGTAATCCTTCCTTGCTATATGGTCGGTCTTTTTGATATATGTATATAATATGTATTTGTATACATATGGTAACGCTAATCTTCATGTATCCATTCCCCCCACCTTTCCTTTTAGATAAGCATAGTTTTTTTTTTTTAATAAGTCTGTGATTGCCTTTCTCTGTGGAAATATGTTCATTTGTGTCAGTTATTAGATAACGCCTATAAGTGATATCATAGGTTATAGGACTTTTCCTTTCCGACTTACCTCATGTTCTGTGATTATCTCCAAGATCATCTATGGTGCCTCAAAGAGCAGTGTTTCATTGTTTTCCATGGCTAGTATTCATTGTGTACATGGACCACTTCTTCTTTATCCTTTCGTCTGTTGATGGACATTTTGGTTGCGTCACTGTCTTGTCTATTGTGAATAAGGCTGCAGTGCAGCTTTTGCAGCCCGGGTCTTCTTCATTCTGGTCTTCTCAGGTGAGAGGCCCTTTGGTGCGCCTGCTGGATTGAATGGTACCTCAATTTTTCTTTTCAACGCAGCTTCTTTCTGTTCTCATTATTAGCGTTTAACCCTTTTACATCTCACCAGCAGCTAGAGGGTACACAGTTCTCTTAAACCTCTTCAGCATTTATTGTTTGTAGACTTTTTGCCAATGGTCAGTCGACTGGTGTGAGTTGAAAACTTTTTGTAGATTAGATTGCATGAGTCTAATACTTCCTGAGGCTGAGCTTTTATCCATTTTCCTTTTTTTTTAAAAGAGAGTGAGTAAAACTTACCTCTTCATACTATCTTCGTGAACATTTTGCCTGTTTTGAATTTTTTTATCCATTCCCTACCTCAGCACAATTTTGAGGGCAGGTGTCCTTTACAGCCCTGAGTCCTTGTGAATGGTAAGTGACCATTAGCTGGGGGTTAAAAGCTGCTCTTGCGGGAATCGGCCACAAGGCGGCAGCATTTCTCCTTTACCAAATCTGGTTACTAGGGCAACAGAGCCTTACTGGAAGTGGTGTTCTAGGTTGTAAATTAGAATGGAATGTGCGAGGAAAAAGCCCTTTAAGTTTATGTCTCCTTACTTCTTGTTGGTATTTTTAACTTAATTTTTATTTTTTCTCACAGCAAACTTGATTACAATGTTTTGTTTGTTCTAGGTGTGCAAGATGTGGTTCTTTCACACATATACATATATCTATTCTTCTTCGGATCCTTTTCCCATGTAGGTTATGACACAATGTTGAGTAGTCTTCTCTTGGTATTGCGTAGGTCTTTGGTGATTCTATATTTCACATGTGTTTGTATCTCTCTGTTAACCTCAATATGGTAATGTATCCAATCCTCACACCTGTCCATTTGGTGAACCATAAGTTTTTTAATGAATCTATGAAAGTGTTTCTCTGTGGAAATATCTTTGTTTGTATCATTTTTTAGGTAACACCTATATGTGATACGATAGGATATGTGTTTTTCGCTTTCTCACTTACTCCAAGTTGCGTGATTACTTCTAGACTCATCTGTGGTGCTGGAAATGGCATCGTTTCATTTTTTTCACTAGCTCATATTCCATCTGTACAGGTAGCAGTTCTTCTTTGTCCACCCATCTGTCGGTGGACTTTTTGGTTACTTCCATATCTTGGCTACTGTAATACTATGCAATGCAGATTTGCGTGCCTGTGTCCTTCCAATTCTGTCTTCTTAGTTTATAGGTCCAGGAATAGGTCTGCTGGAACATATGGTAGCTCAATGTTTACCTTTTAAAGGCACCTCTATTCTGTTCTCCTTAGTGGCTCTTTCCAGGTTACGTCCCACTTAAAGTGGAGGGTATGTATTTCTTCCCAGCTCCTTCAGGATTTATTCTTTGTAGTTTTTGCTGATGGTTATTCTGAGTGGTGTGAGCTGATACCTCTTTGTGGTTGAATTTGCATGTGTCTCATAATGCGTTGAAATTGATCTTTAAGACATGTCCTTTTTATTTTTCCAGCTGTGATTAGAGCTTATTTCTTCAAAGTGTTTTCTTAAAGTATGTGTCACCATTTGAAATATTTTGGCCATTATCTCCCTCAAGACATTTTGAGGGCAGGTTTCATTTACAGCCCTGCAGTACTTGTTCATATGAAGTGACCATTAGCTCAGGCTTTAAACCTGCTTTTGCAGGTAACGGCCAGAGAGCGGCAGCCTTTCTACGTTCCCCTTGCTGGTACTAGGGAAACAGACCTACCGGCCAGTGGTGTTCTTCGGTTATAAGTTAGAGTGCCATGTGCCCGGATAAACCCACAAATGTTGATGTCTCCTTGCTTTTGTTTGTTTTTAAATTTCATTTATATTTATTATTAGAGTAATATTCCATTGTGTACGTGGACCACTTCTTCTTGGTGCATTCCTCGGTTGATGGACATTTTCATTGCTTCCAAGTGCTGGCTATGGTAAATCTTGCTGGCGTACAGGTTTGCCAGCCTGTGACTTTTTGATTCTCATTTTCTCAGGTGATAGGCCAAGCAGTGGTTGTGATTGATTGACTGGTAGCTCAATGTTTCCCTTTTCAAAGCACCTACACTGTGTTTTCATTAGTGGCTCTTTACATGCCCCCCCTTACAACCGAGGGTACGCATTTCTCCACACTCCCTTCACCGTTTATTTTTTGCAGCATTTTTCCTAATGGCCATTCTGACTGCTGTGAGCTGATAGGTTTTTGTAATATGGGTATGCCTGTCATTAAATTTTTTAAAATTCATCATATTCCTACATCGTTCTCTTTTCTCTTAAAAGAAAAAACCGTGAGTACAATGTAGCTCTTGAAATTGTCTTCTTCGAAGGTTGCCCTCTTTTGAATTTTTTGGTCGATTTTTGACCCCAGAAATTTTCTGGAGGGCAGGTGTCATTTACAGAACTGCAAGTTGGTGAAAATTTAGTGACCTTTCGCAGTGGGTTCAAACCTGCTGTTGTGGGAAACGGCCACAAGGAGGTAGCATTTCTCCATTCCCCAATCTGGGTACTAGGGCAGCAGAGCCTTTCTGGAAGTCATTGTCCTAGGTTGTAAATTAGAATGGAATTTGCCAGGAGAAATCCCCATAAGTTTATGTCTCATTACTTCTTCTTGGTTTTTAAAAGTTTTTTAATCTGGGTAAAGTTTAGAATATTGTTTATCCTAGGTGTACACAATCTGGTTCATTTGTACATTATGTATGTCTATTAATGTACAGATCCTCTTCCCATGTAAAATATTACAGTGTTCCGTCGACCTCCCTTGCTATATGTTCGGTCTTTTTGATACATGTACAAAATATGTATTTGTATATGTATAGTAACACTAATCTTCATTTCTCAATTTCCCCCCTCCTTTCCTTTCAGATGAGCATAGTTTGTTTTCTCAGCCTGTGAGGGTCTTTCTCTTTGGAAATACGTTCATCTGTGCCAGTTATTAGAGAATGCCATAAGTGACAATATAGGATATAGGTGTTTTGCTTTCCGACCTACTTCATGTTTTGTGATTATCTCCAGGCTCATCTATGGTGCCTCAAAGAGCAGTGCTTCAATGTTTTCCATGGCTAATATTCCATGTGTACATGGACCACTTCTTCTTGGTGCATTCCTCTGTTGATGGACATTTTCGTTGCTTCCAAGTGTTGCCTATGGTAAATATTGCTGGAGTGCAGGATTGCCAGCCTGTGATTTTTGATTTTCCTTTTCTCAGGGGATAGACCCAGCAGTGGGTATGATTGATTGACTGGTATGGTAGCTCAACGTTTACCTTTTCAAGGCACCTCAATTGTGCTTTCATTAGTGGCTCTTACCACGTCCCCCTTAGAATCGAGGGTACGCATTTCTCCACAATCACGTCAGCATTTCTAGTTTGCAGCATTTTTGTTGATGGCCATTCTGACTGGTGTGAGCTGACAGGTTTTTGTAATTTGGGTTTACATGTCTGTAAAAATTCCTACAATTCATCATTTTTCCACGCCTTTTACTTTTCTGTTAAAAGAAAAAAGAAAGAAAGTGTGAGTGTAATATACCTCTTCAAATTTTCTTTTTGGAAGGTTGCACTCTAGAATTTTTTGGTCGATTTTCGACCTCAGTATTTTTTGGAGGGCCGGTGTCATTTACAGACCTGCAATTGGTGAATAATTAGTGACCTTTTGCAGTGGGTTCAAAGCTGCTGTTGTGGGAAACGGCCACAAGGATGCAGCATTTCTCGATTCCCAAATCTGGGTACTAGGGCAGCAGAGCCGTTCTGGAAGTTGTCTGCCTAGGTTTTCAATTTGGATGGAATGTGCCAGGAAAACCCCCCATAAGTTTATGTCTCATTACTCCTAGTTCGTTGTTTTAATTTTTTCAATTGGGGTAATGGTTAGAATGTTGCTTGTCCAAGGTGTACACACTCTGGTTCATCTACATATCATATATACCTATTTATGTAGAGATCCTCTTCCCGTGTAAATTATTACAGAGTGTTCCGTAATCCTTCCTTGCTATATGGTCGGTCTTTTTGATATATGTATATAATATGTATTTGTATACATATGGTAACGCTAATCTTCATGTATCCATTCCCCCCACCTTTCCTTTTAGATAAGCATAGTTTTTTTTTTTTAATAAGTCTGTGATTGCCTTTCTCTGTGGAAATATGTTCATTTGTGTCAGTTATTAGATAACGCCTATAAGTGATATCATAGGTTATAGGACTTTTCCTTTCCGACTTACCTCATGTTCTGTGATTATCTCCAAGATCATCTATGGTGCCTCAAAGAGCAGTGTTTCATTGTTTTCCATGGCTAGTATTCATTGTGTACATGGACCACTTCTTCTTTATCCTTTCGTCTGTTGATGGACATTTTGGTTGCGTCACTGTCTTGTCTATTGTGAATAAGGCTGCAGTGCAGCTTTTGCAGCCCGGGTCTTCTTCATTCTGGTCTTCTCAGGTGAGAGGCCCTTTGGTGCGCCTGCTGGATTGAATGGTACCTCAATTTTTCTTTTCAACGCAGCTTCTTTCTGTTCTCATTATTAGCGTTTAACCCTTTTACATCTCACCAGCAGCTAGAGGGTACACAGTTCTCTTAAACCTCTTCAGCATTTATTGTTTGTAGACTTTTTGCCAATGGTCAGTCGACTGGTGTGAGTTGAAAACTTTTTGTAGATTAGATTGCATGAGTCTAATACTTCCTGAGGCTGAGCTTTTATCCATTTTCCTTTTTTTTTAAAAGAGAGTGAGTAAAACTTACCTCTTCATACTATCTTCGTGAACATTTTGCCTGTTTTGAATTTTTTTATCCATTCCCTACCTCAGCACAATTTTGAGGGCAGGTGTCCTTTACAGCCCTGAGTCCTTGTGAATGGTAAGTGACCATTAGCTGGGGGTTAAAAGCTGCTCTTGCGGGAATCGGCCACAAGGCGGCAGCATTTCTCCTTTACCAAATCTGGTTACTAGGGCAACAGAGCCTTACTGGAAGTGGTGTTCTAGGTTGTAAATTAGAATGGAATGTGCGAGGAAAAAGCCCTTTAAGTTTATGTCTCCTTACTTCTTGTTGGTATTTTTAACTTAATTTTTATTTTTTCTCACAGCAAACTTGATTACAATGTTTTGTTTGTTCTAGGTGTGCAAGATGTGGTTCTTTCACACATATACATATATCTATTCTTCTTCGGATCCTTTTCCCATGTAGGTTATGACACAATGTTGAGTAGTCTTCTCTTGGTATTGCGTAGGTCTTTGGTGATTCTATATTTCACATGTGTTTGTATCTCTCTGTTAACCTCAATATGGTAATGTATCCAATCCTCACACCTGTCCATTTGGTGAACCATAAGTTTTTTAATGAATCTATGAAAGTGTTTCTCTGTGGAAATATCTTTGTTTGTATCATTTTTTAGGTAACACCTATATGTGATACGATAGGATATGTGTTTTTCGCTTTCTCACTTACTCCAAGTTGCGTGATTACTTCTAGACTCATCTGTGGTGCTGGAAATGGCATCGTTTCATTTTTTTCACTAGCTCATATTCCATCTGTACAGGTAGCAGTTCTTCTTTGTCCACCCATCTGTCGGTGGACTTTTTGGTTACTTCCATATCTTGGCTACTGTAATACTATGCAATGCAGATTTGCGTGCCTGTGTCCTTCCAATTCTGTCTTCTTAGTTTATAGGTCCAGGAATAGGTCTGCTGGAACATATGGTAGCTCAATGTTTACCTTTTAAAGGCACCTCTATTCTGTTCTCCTTAGTGGCTCTTTCCAGGTTACGTCCCACTTAAAGTGGAGGGTATGTATTTCTTCCCAGCTCCTTCAGGATTTATTCTTTGTAGTTTTTGCTGATGGTTATTCTGAGTGGTGTGAGCTGATACCTCTTTGTGGTTGAATTTGCATGTGTCTCATAATGCGTTGAAATTGATCTTTAAGACATGTCCTTTTTATTTTTCCAGCTGTGATTAGAGCTTATTTCTTCAAAGTGTTTTCTTAAAGTATGTGTCACCATTTGAAATATTTTGGCCATTATCTCCCTCAAGACATTTTGAGGGCAGGTTTCATTTACAGCCCTGCAGTACTTGTTCATATGAAGTGACCATTAGCTCAGGCTTTAAACCTGCTTTTGCAGGTAACGGCCAGAGAGCGGCAGCCTTTCTACGTTCCCCTTGCTGGTACTAGGGAAACAGACCTACCGGCCAGTGGTGTTCTTCGGTTATAAGTTAGAGTGCCATGTGCCCGGATAAACCCACAAATGTTGATGTCTCCTTGCTTTTGTTTGTTTTTAAATTTCATTTATATTTATTATTAGAGTAATATTCCATTGTGTACGTGGACCACTTCTTCTTGGTGCATTCCTCGGTTGATGGACATTTTCATTGCTTCCAAGTGCTGGCTATGGTAAATCTTGCTGGCGTACAGGTTTGCCAGCCTGTGACTTTTTGATTCTCATTTTCTCAGGTGATAGGCCAAGCAGTGGTTGTGATTGATTGACTGGTAGCTCAATGTTTCCCTTTTCAAAGCACCTACACTGTGTTTTCATTAGTGGCTCTTTACATGCCCCCCCTTACAACCGAGGGTACGCATTTCTCCACACTCCCTTCACCGTTTATTTTTTGCAGCATTTTTCCTAATGGCCATTCTGACTGCTGTGAGCTGATAGGTTTTTGTAATATGGGTATGCCTGTCATTAAATTTTTAAAAATTCATCATATTCCTACATCGTTCTCTTTTCTCTTAAAAGAAAAAACCGTGAGTACAATGTAGCTCTTGAAATTGTCTTCTTCGAAGGTTGCCCTCTTTTGAATTTTTTGGTCGATTTTTGACCCCAGAAATTTTCTGGAGGGCAGGTGTCATTTACAGAACTGCAAGTTGGTGAAAATTTAGTGACCTTTCGCAGTGGGTTCAAACCTGCTGTTGTGGGAAACGGCCACAAGGAGGTAGCATTTCTCCATTCCCCAATCTGGGTACTAGGGCAGCAGAGCCTTTCTGGAAGTCATTGTCCTAGGTTGTAAATTAGAATGGAATTTGCCAGGAGAAATCCCCATAAGTTTATGTCTCATTACTTCTTCTTGGTTTTTAAAAGTTTTTTAATCTGGGTAAAGTTTAGAATATTGTTTATCCTAGGTGTACACAATCTGGTTCATTTGTACATTATGTATGTCTATTAATGTACAGATCCTCTTCCCATGTAAAATATTACAGTGTTCCGTCGACCTCCCTTGCTATATGTTCGGTCTTTTTGATACATGTACAAAATATGTATTTGTATATGTATAGTAACACTAATCTTCATTTCTCAATTTCCCCCCTCCTTTCCTTTCAGATGAGCATAGTTTGTTTTCTCAGCCTGTGAGGGTCTTTCTCTTTGGAAATACGTTCATCTGTGCCAGTTATTAGAGAATGCCATAAGTGACAATATAGGATATAGGTGTTTTGCTTTCCGACCTACTTCATGTTTTGTGATTATCTCCAGGCTCATCTATGGTGCCTCAAAGAGCAGTGCTTCAATGTTTTCCATGGCTAATATTCCATGTGTACATGGACCACTTCTTCTTGGTGCATTCCTCTGTTGATGGACATTTTCGTTGCTTCCAAGTGTTGCCTATGGTAAATATTGCTGGAGTGCAGGATTGCCAGCCTGTGATTTTTGATTTTCCTTTTCTCAGGGGATAGACCCAGCAGTGGGTATGATTGATTGACTGGTATGGTAGCTCAACGTTTACCTTTTCAAGGCACCTCAATTGTGCTTTCATTAGTGGCTCTTACCACGTCCCCCTTAGAATCGAGGGTACGCATTTCTCCACAATCACGTCAGCATTTCTAGTTTGCAGCATTTTTGTTGATGGCCATTCTGACTGGTGTGAGCTGACAGGTTTTTGTAATTTGGGTTTACATGTCTGTAAAAATTCCTACAATTCATCATTTTTCCACGCCTTTTACTTTTCTGTTAAAAGAAAAAAGAAAGAAAGTGTGAGTGTAATATACCTCTTCAAATTTTCTTTTTGGAAGGTTGCACTCTAGAATTTTTTGGTCGATTTTCGACCTCAGTATTTTTTGGAGGGCCGGTGTCATTTACAGACCTGCAATTGGTGAATAATTAGTGACCTTTTGCAGTGGGTTCAAAGCTGCTGTTGTGGGAAACGGCCACAAGGATGCAGCATTTCTCGATTCCCAAATCTGGGTACTAGGGCAGCAGAGCCGTTCTGGAAGTTGTCTGCCTAGGTTTTCAATTTGGATGGAATGTGCCAGGAAAACCCCCCATAAGTTTATGTCTCATTACTCCTAGTTCGTTGTTTTAATTTTTTCAATTGGGGTAATGGTTAGAATGTTGCTTGTCCAAGGTGTACACACTCTGGTTCATCTACATATCATATATACCTATTTATGTAGAGATCCTCTTCCCGTGTAAATTATTACAGAGTGTTCCGTAATCCTTCCTTGCTATATGGTCGGTCTTTTTGATATATGTATATAATATGTATTTGTATACATATGGTAACGCTAATCTTCATGTATCCATTCCCCCCACCTTTCCTTTTAGATAAGCATAGTTTTTTTTTTTAATAAGTCTGTGATTGCCTTTCTCTGTGGAAATATGTTCATTTGTGTCAGTTATTAGATAACGCCTATAAGTGATATCATAGGTTATAGGACTTTTCCTTTCCGACTTACCTCATGTTCTGTGATTATCTCCAAGATCATCTATGGTGCCTCAAAGAGCAGTGTTTCATTGTTTTCCATGGCTAGTATTCATTGTGTACATGGACCACTTCTTCTTTATCCTTTCGTCTGTTGATGGACATTTTGGTTGCTTCACTGTCTTGTCTATTGTGAATAAGGCTGCAGTGCAGCTTTTGCAGCCCGGGTCTTCTTCATTCTGGTCTTCTCAGGTGAGAGGCCCTTTGGTGCGCCTGCTGGATTGAATGGTACCTCAATTTTTCTTTTCAACGCAGCTTCTTTCTGTTCTCATTATTAGCGTTTAACCCTTTTACATCTCACCAGCAGCTAGAGGGTACACAGTTCTCTTAAACCTCTTCAGCATTTATTGTTTGTAGACTTTTTGCCAATGGTCAGTCGACTGGTGTGAGTTGAAAACTTTTTGTAGATTAGATTGCATGAGTCTAATACTTCCTGAGGCTGAGCTTTTATCCATTTTCCTTTTTTTTTAAAAGAGAGTGAGTAAAACTTACCTCTTCATACTATCTTCGTGAACATTTTGCCTGTTTTGATTTTTTTTATCCATTCCCTACCTCAGCACAATTTTGAGGGCAGGTGTCCTTTACAGCCCTGAGTCCTTGTGAATGGTAAGTGACCATTAGCTGGGGGTTAAAAGCTGCTCTTGCGGGAATCGGCCACAAGGCGGCAGCATTTCTCCTTTACCAAATCTGGTTACTAGGGCAACAGAGCCTTACTGGAAGTGGTGTTCTAGGTTGTAAATTAGAATGGAATGTGCGAGGAAAAAGCCCTTTAAGTTTATGTCTCCTTACTTCTTGTTGGTATTTTTAACTTAATTTTTATTTTTTCTCACAGCAAACTTGATTACAATGTTTTGTTTGTTCTAGGTGTGCAAGATGTGGTTCTTTCACACATATACATATATCTATTCTTCTTCGGATCCTTTTCCCATGTAGGTTATGACACAATGTTGAGTAGTCTTCTCTTGGTATTGCGTAGGTCTTTGGTGATTCTATATTTCACATGTGTTTGTATCTCTCTGTTAACCTCAATATGGTAATGTATCCAATCCTCACACCTGTCCATTTGGTGAACCATAAGTTTTTTAATGAATCTATGAAAGTGTTTCTCTGTGGAAATATCTTTGTTTGTATCATTTTTTAGGTAACACCTATATGTGATACGATAGGATATGTGTTTTTCGCTTTCTCACTTACTCCAAGTTGCGTGATTACTTCTAGACTCATCTATGGTGCTGGAAATGGCATCGTTTCATTTTTTTCACTAGCTCATATTCCATCTGTACAGGTAGCAGTTCTTCTTTGTCCACCCATCTGTCGGTGGACTTTTTGGTTACTTCCATATCTTGGCTACTGTAATACTATGCAATGCAGATTTGCGTGCCTGTGTCCTTCCAATTCTGTCTTCTTAGTTTATAGGTCCAGGAATAGGTCTGCTGGAACATATGGTAGCTCAATGTTTACCTTTTAAAGGCACCTCTATTCTGTTCTCCTTAGTGGCTCTTTCCAGGTTACGTCCCACTTAAAGTGGAGGGTATGTATTTCTTCCCAGCTCCTTCAGGATTTATTCTTTGTAGTTTTTGCTGATGGTTATTCTGAGTGGTGTGAGCTGATACCTCTTTGTGGTTGAATTTGCATGTGTCTCATAATGCGTTGAAATTGATCTTTAAGACATGTCCTTTTTATTTTTCCAGCTGTGATTAGAGCTTATTTCTTCAAAGTGTTTTCTTAAAGTATGTGTCACCATTTGAAATATTTTGGCCATTATCTCCCTCAAGACATTTTGAGGGCAGGTTTCATTTACAGCCCTGCAGTACTTGTTCATATGAAGTGACCATTAGCTCAGGCTTTAAACCTGCTTTTGCAGGTAACGGCCAGAGAGCGGCAGCCTTTCTACGTTCCCCTTGCTGGTACTAGGGAAACAGACCTACCGGCCAGTGGTGTTCTTCGGTTATAAGTTAGAGTGCCATGTGCCCGGATAAACCCACAAATGTTGATGTCTCCTTGCTTTTGTTTGTTTTTAAATTTCATTTATATTTATTATTAGAGTAATATTCCATTGTGTACGTGGACCACTTCTTCTTGGTGCATTCCTCGGTTGATGGACATTTTCATTGCTTCCAAGTGCTGGCTATGGTAAATCTTGCTGGCGTACAGGTTTGCCAGCCTGTGACTTTTTGATTCTCATTTTCTCAGGTGATAGGCCAAGCAGTGGTTGTGATTGATTGACTGGTAGCTCAATGTTTCCCTTTTCAAAGCACCTACACTGTGTTTTCATTAGTGGCTCTTTACATGCCCCCCCTTACAACCGAGGGTACGCATTTCTCCACACTCCCTTCACCGTTTATTTTTTGCAGCATTTTTCCTAATGGCCATTCTGACTGCTGTGAGCTGATAGGTTTTTGTAATATGGGTATGCCTGTCATTAAATTTTTAAAAATTCATCATATTCCTACATCGTTCTCTTTTCTCTTAAAAGAAAAAACCGTGAGTACAATATAGCTCTTGAAATTGTCTTCTTCGAAGGTTGCCCTCTTTTGAATTTTTTGGTCGATTTTTGACCCCAGAAATTTTCTGGAGGGCAGGTGTCATTTACAGAACTGCAAGTTGGTGAAAATTTAGTGACCTTTCGCAGTGGGTTCAAACCTGCTGTTGTGGGAAACGGCCACAAGGAGGTAGCATTTCTCCATTCCCCAATCTGGGTACTAGGGCAGCAGAGCCTTTCTGGAAGTCATTGTCCTAGGTTGTAAATTAGAATGGAATTTGCCAGGAGAAATCCCCATAAGTTTATGTCTCATTACTTCTTCTTGGTTTTTAAAAGTTTTTTAATCTGGGTAAAGTTTAGAATATTGTTTATCCTAGGTGTACACAATCTGGTTCATTTGTACATTATGTATGTCTATTAATGTACAGATCCTCTTCCCATGTAAAATATTACAGTGTTCCGTCGACCTCCCTTGCTATATGTTCGGACTTTTTGATACATGTACAAAATATGTATTTGTATATGTATAGTAACACTAATCTTCATTTCTCAATTTCCCCCCTCCTTTCCTTTCAGATGAGCATAGTTTGTTTTCTCAGCCTGTGAGGGTCTTTCTCTTTGGAAATACGTTCATCTGTGCCAGTTATTAGATAATGCCATAAGTGATAATATAGGATATAGGTGTTTTGCTTTCCGACCTACTTCATGTTTTGTGATTATCTCCAGGCTCATCTATGGTGCCTCAAAGAGCAGTGCTTCAATGTTTTCCATGGCTAATATTCCATGTGTACATGGACCACTTCTTCTTGGTGCATTCCTCTGTTGATGGACATTTTCGTTGCTTCCAAGTGTTGCCTATGGTAAATATTGCTGGAGTGCAGGATTGCCAGCCTGTGATTTTTGATTTTCCTTTTCTCAGGGGATAGACCCAGCAGTGGGTATGATTGATTGACTGGTATGGTAGCTCAACGTTTACCTTTTCAAGGCACCTCAATTGTGCTTTCATTAGTGGCTCTTACCACGTCCCCCTTAGAATCGAGGGTACGCATTTCTCCACAATCACGTCAGCATTTCTAGTTTGCAGCATTTTTGTTGATGGCCATTCTGACTGGTGTGAGCTGACAGGTTTTTGTAATTTGGGTTTACATGTCTGTAAAAATTCCTACAATTCATCATTTTTCCACGCCTTTTACTTTTCTGTTAAAAGAAAAAAGAAAGAAAGTGTGAGTGTAATATACCTCTTCAAATTTTCTTTTTGGAAGGTTGCACTCTAGAATTTTTTGGTCGATTTTCGACCTCAGTATTTTTTGGAGGGCCGGTGTCATTTACAGACCTGCAATTGGTGAATAATTAGTGACCTTTTGCAGTGGGTTCAAAGCTGCTGTTGTGGGAAACGGCCACAAGGATGCAGCATTTCTCGATTCCCAAATCTGGGTACTAGGGCAGCAGAGCCGTTCTGGAAGTTGTCTGCCTAGGTTTTCAATTTGGATGGAATGTGCCAGGAAAACCCCCCATAAGTTTATGTCTCATTACTCCTAGTTCGTTGTTTTAATTTTTTCAATTGGGGTAATGGTTAGAATGTTGCTTGTCCAAGGTGTACACACTCTGGTTCATCTACATATCATATATACCTATTTATGTAGAGATCCTCTTCCCGTGTAAATTATTACAGTGTTCCGTAATCCTTCCTTGCTATATGGTCGGTCTTTTTGATATATGTATATAATATGTATTTGTATACATATGGTAACGCTAATCTTCATGTATCCATTCCCCCCACCTTTCCTTTTAGATAAGCATAGTTTTTTTTTTTTTAATAAGTCTGTGATTGCCTTTCTCTGTGGAAATATGTTCATTTGTGTCAGTTATTAGATAACGCCTATAAGTGATATCATAGGTTATAGGACTTTTCCTTTCCGACTTACCTCATGTTCTGTGATTATCTCCAAGATCATCTATGGTGCCTCAAAGAGCAGTGTTTCATTGTTTTCCATGGCTAGTATTCATTGTGTACATGGACCACTTCTTCTTTATCCTTTCGTCTGTTGATGGACATTTTGGTTGCTTCACTGTCTTGTCTATTGTGAATAAGGCTGCAGTGCAGCTTTTGCAGCCCGGGTCTTCTTCATTCTGGTCTTCTCAGGTGAGAGGCCCTTTGGTGCGCCTGCTGGATTGAATGGTACCTCAATTTTTCTTTTCAACGCAGCTTCTTTCTGTTCTCATTATTAGCGTTTAACCCTTTTACATCTCACCAGCAGCTAGAGGGTACACAGTTCTCTTAAACCTCTTCAGCATTTATTGTTTGTAGACTTTTTGCCAATGGTCAGTCGACTGGTGTGAGTTGAAAACTTTTTGTAGATTAGATTGCATGAGTCTAATACTTCCTGAGGCTGAGCTTTTATCCATTTTCCTTTTTTTTTAAAAGAGAGTGAGTAAAACTTACCTCTTCATACTATCTTCGTGAACATTTTGCCTGTTTTGATTTTTTTTATCCATTCCCTACCTCAGCACAATTTTGAGGGCAGGTGTCCTTTACAGCCCTGAGTCCTTGTGAATGGTAAGTGACCATTAGCTGGGGGTTAAAAGCTGCTCTTGCGGGAATCGGCCACAAGGCGGCAGCATTTCTCCTTTACCAAATCTGGTTACTAGGGCAACAGAGCCTTACTGGAAGTGGTGTTCTAGGTTGTAAATTAGAATGGAATGTGCGAGGAAAAAGCCCTTTAAGTTTATGTCTCCTTACTTCTTGTTGGTATTTTTAACTTAATTTTTATTTTTTCTCACAGCAAACTTGATTACAATGTTTTGTTTGTTCTAGGTGTGCAAGATGTGGTTCTTTCACACATATACATATATCTATTCTTCTTCGGATCCTTTTCCCATGTAGGTTATGACACAATGTTGAGTAGTCTTCTCTTGGTATTGCGTAGGTCTTTGGTGATTCTATATTTCACATGTGTTTGTATCTCTCTGTTAACCTCAATATGGTAATGTATCCAATCCTCACACCTGTCCATTTGGTGAACCATAAGTTTTTTAATGAATCTATGAAAGTGTTTCTCTGTGGAAATATCTTTGTTTGTATCATTTTTTAGGTAACACCTATATGTGATACGATAGGATATGTGTTTTTCGCTTTCTCACTTACTCCAAGTTGCGTGATTACTTCTAGACTCATCTATGGTGCTGGAAATGGCATCGTTTCATTTTTTTCACTAGCTCATATTCCATCTGTACAGGTAGCAGTTCTTCTTTGTCCACCCATCTGTCGGTGGACTTTTTGGTTACTTCCATATCTTGGCTACTGTAATACTATGCAATGCAGATTTGCGTGCCTGTGTCCTTCCAATTCTGTCTTCTTAGTTTATAGGTCCAGGAATAGGTCTGCTGGAACATATGGTAGCTCAATGTTTACCTTTTAAAGGCACCTCTATTCTGTTCTCCTTAGTGGCTCTTTCCAGGTTACGTCCCACTTAAAGTGGAGGGTATGTATTTCTTCCCAGCTCCTTCAGGATTTATTCTTTGTAGTTTTTGCTGATGGTTATTCTGAGTGGTGTGAGCTGATACCTCTTTGTGGTTGAATTTGCATGTGTCTCATAATGCGTTGAAATTGATCTTTAAGACATGTCCTTTTTATTTTTCCAGCTGTGATTAGAGCTTATTTCTTCAAAGTGTTTTCTTAAAGTATGTGTCACCATTTGAAATATTTTGGCCATTATCTCCCTCAAGACATTTTGAGGGCAGGTTTCATTTACAGCCCTGCAGTACTTGTTCATATGAAGTGACCATTAGCTCAGGCTTTAAACCTGCTTTTGCAGGTAACGGCCAGAGAGCGGCAGCCTTTCTACGTTCCCCTTGCTGGTACTAGGGAAACAGACCTACCGGCCAGTGGTGTTCTTCGGTTATAAGTTAGAGTGCCATGTGCCCGGATAAACCCACAAATGTTGATGTCTCCTTGCTTTTGTTTGTTTTTAAATTTCATTTATATTTATTATTAGAGTAATATTCCATTGTGTACGTGGACCACTTCTTCTTGGTGCATTCCTCGGTTGATGGACATTTTCATTGCTTCCAAGTGCTGGCTATGGTAAATCTTGCTGGCGTACAGGTTTGCCAGCCTGTGACTTTTTGATTCTCATTTTCTCAGGTGATAGGCCAAGCAGTGGTTGTGATTGATTGACTGGTAGCTCAATGTTTCCCTTTTCAAAGCACCTACACTGTGTTTTCATTAGTGGCTCTTTACATGCCCCCCCTTACAACCGAGGGTACGCATTTCTCCACACTCCCTTCACCGTTTATTTTTTGCAGCATTTTTCCTAATGGCCATTCTGACTGCTGTGAGCTGATAGGTTTTTGTAATATGGGTATGCCTGTCATTAAATTTTTTAAAATTCATCATATTCCTACATCGTTCTCTTTTCTCTTAAAAGAAAAAACCGTGAGTACAATATAGCTCTTGAAATTGTCTTCTTCGAAGGTTGCCCTCTTTTGAATTTTTTGGTCGATTTTTGACCCCAGAAATTTTCTGGAGGGCAGGTGTCATTTACAGAACTGCAAGTTGGTGAAAATTTAGTGACCTTTCGCAGTGGGTTCAAACCTGCTGTTGTGGGAAACGGCCACAAGGAGGTAGCATTTCTCCATTCCCCAATCTGGGTACTAGGGCAGCAGAGCCTTTCTGGAAGTCATTGTCCTAGGTTGTAAATTAGAATGGAATTTGCCAGGAGAAATCCCCATAAGTTTATGTCTCATTACTTCTTCTTGGTTTTTAAAAGTTTTTTAATCTGGGTAAAGTTTAGAATATTGTTTATCCTAGGTGTACACAATCTGGTTCATTTGTACATTATGTATGTCTATTAATGTACAGATCCTCTTCCCATGTAAAATATTACAGTGTTCCGTCGACCTCCCTTGCTATATGTTCGGACTTTTTGATACATGTACAAAATATGTATTTGTATATGTATAGTAACACTAATCTTCATTTCTCAATTTCCCCCCTCCTTTCCTTTCAGATGAGCATAGTTTGTTTTCTCAGCCTGTGAGGGTCTTTCTCTTTGGAAATACGTTCATCTGTGCCAGTTATTAGATAATGCCATAAGTGATAATATAGGATATAGGTGTTTTGCTTTCCGACCTACTTCATGTTTTGTGATTATCTCCAGGCTCATCTATGGTGCCTCAAAGAGCAGTGCTTCAATGTTTTCCATGGCTAATATTCCATGTGTACATGGACCACTTCTTCTTGGTGCATTCCTCTGTTGATGGACATTTTCGTTGCTTCCAAGTGTTGCCTATGGTAAATATTGCTGGAGTGCAGGATTGCCAGCCTGTGATTTTTGATTTTCCTTTTCTCAGGGGATAGACCCAGCAGTGGGTATGATTGATTGACTGGTATGGTAGCTCAACGTTTACCTTTTCAAGGCACCTCAATTGTGCTTTCATTAGTGGCTCTTACCACGTCCCCCTTAGAATCGAGGGTACGCATTTCTCCACAATCACGTCAGCATTTCTAGTTTGCAGCATTTTTGTTGATGGCCATTCTGACTGGTGTGAGCTGACAGGTTTTTGTAATTTGGGTTTACATGTCTGTAAAAATTCCTACAATTCATCATTTTTCCACGCCTTTTACTTTTCTGTTAAAAGAAAAAAGAAAGAAAGTGTGAGTGTAATATACCTCTTCAAATTTTCTTTTTGGAAGGTTGCACTCTAGAATTTTTTGGTCGATTTTCGACCTCAGTATTTTTTGGAGGGCCGGTGTCATTTACAGACCTGCAATTGGTGAATAATTAGTGACCTTTTGCAGTGGGTTCAAAGCTGCTGTTGTGGGAAACGGCCACAAGGATGCAGCATTTCTCGATTCCCAAATCTGGGTACTAGGGCAGCAGAGCCGTTCTGGAAGTTGTCTGCCTAGGTTTTCAATTTGGATGGAATGTGCCAGGAAAACCCCCCATAAGTTTATGTCTCATTACTCCTAGTTCGTTGTTTTAATTTTTTCAATTGGGGTAATGGTTAGAATGTTGCTTGTCCAAGGTGTACACACTCTGGTTCATCTACATATCATATATACCTATTTATGTAGAGATCCTCTTCCCGTGTAAATTATTACAGAGTGTTCCGTAATCCTTCCTTGCTATATGGTCGGTCTTTTTGATATATGTATATAATATGTATTTGTATACATATGGTAACGCTAATCTTCATGTATCCATTCCCCCCACCTTTCCTTTTAGATAAGCATAGTTTTTTTTTTTTTAATAAGTCTGTGATTGCCTTTCTCTGTGGAAATATGTTCATTTGTGTCAGTTATTAGATAACGCCTATAAGTGATATCATAGGTTATAGGACTTTTCCTTTCCGACTTACCTCATGTTCTGTGATTATCTCCAAGATCATCTATTGTGCCTCAAAGAGCAGTGTTTCATTGTTTTCCATGGCTAGTATTCATTGTGTACATGGACCACTTCTTCTTTATCCTTTCGTCTGTTGATGGACATTTTGGTTGCTTCACTGTCTTGTCTATTGTGAATAAGGCTGCAGTGCAGCTTTTGCAGCCCGGGTCTTCTTCATTCTGGTCTTCTCAGGTGAGAGGCCCTTTGGTGCGCCTGCTGGATTGAATGGTACCTCAATTTTTCTTTTCAACGCAGCTTCTTTCTGTTCTCATTATTAGCGTTTAACCCTTTTACATCTCACCAGCAGCTAGAGGGTACACAGTTCTCTTAAACCTCTTCAGCATTTATTGTTTGTAGACTTTTTGCCAATGGTCAGTCGACTGGTGTGAGTTGAAAACTTTTTGTAGATTAGATTGCATGAGTCTAATACTTCCTGAGGCTGAGCTTTTATCCATTTTCCTTTTTTTTTAAAAGAGAGTGAGTAAAACTTACCTCTTCATACTATCTTCGTGAACATTTTGCCTGTTTTGATTTTTTTTATCCATTCCCTACCTCAGCACAATTTTGAGGGCAGGTGTCCTTTACAGCCCTGAGTCCTTGTGAATGGTAAGTGACCATTAGCTGGGGGTTAAAAGCTGCTCTTGCGGGAATCGGCCACAAGGCGGCAGCATTTCTCCTTTACCAAATCTGGTTACTAGGGCAACAGAGCCTTACTGGAAGTGGTGTTCTAGGTTGTAAATTAGAATGGAATGTGCGAGGAAAAAGCCCTTTAAGTTTATGTCTCCTTACTTCTTGTTGGTATTTTTAACTTAATTTTTATTTTTTCTCACAGCAAACTTGATTACAATGTTTTGTTTGTTCTAGGTGTGCAAGATGTGGTTCTTTCACACATATACATATATCTATTCTTCTTCGGATCCTTTTCCCATGTAGGTTATGACACAATGTTGAGTAGTCTTCTCTTGGTATTGCGTAGGTCTTTGGTGATTCTATATTTCACATGTGTTTGTATCTCTCTGTTAACCTCAATATGGTAATGTATCCAATCCTCACACCTGTCCATTTGGTGAACCATAAGTTTTTTAATGAATCTATGAAAGTGTTTCTCTGTGGAAATATCTTTGTTTGTATCATTTTTTAGGTAACACCTATATGTGATACGATAGGATATGTGTTTTTCGCTTTCTCACTTACTCCAAGTTGCGTGATTACTTCTAGACTCATCTATGGTGCTGGAAATGGCATCGTTTCATTTTTTTCACTAGCTCATATTCCATCTGTACAGGTAGCAGTTCTTCTTTGTCCACCCATCTGTCGGTGGACTTTTTGGTTACTTCCATATCTTGGCTACTGTAATACTATGCAATGCAGATTTGCGTGCCTGTGTCCTTCCAATTCTGTCTTCTTAGTTTATAGGTCCAGGAATAGGTCTGCTGGAACATATGGTAGCTCAATGTTTACCTTTTAAAGGCACCTCTATTCTGTTCTCCTTAGTGGCTCTTTCCAGGTTACGTCCCACTTAAAGTGGAGGGTATGTATTTCTTCCCAGCTCCTTCAGGATTTATTCTTTGTAGTTTTTGCTGATGGTTATTCTGAGTGGTGTGAGCTGATACCTCTTTGTGGTTGAATTTGCATGTGTCTCATAATGCGTTGAAATTGATCTTTAAGACATGTCCTTTTTATTTTTCCAGCTGTGATTAGAGCTTATTTCTTCAAAGTGTTTTCTTAAAGTATGTGTCACCATTTGAAATATTTTGGCCATTATCTCCCTCAAGACATTTTGAGGGCAGGTTTCATTTACAGCCCTGCAGTACTTGTTCATATGAAGTGACCATTAGCTCAGGCTTTAAACCTGCTTTTGCAGGTAACGGCCAGAGAGCGGCAGCCTTTCTACGTTCCCCTTGCTGGTACTAGGGAAACAGACCTACCGGCCAGTGGTGTTCTTCGGTTATAAGTTAGAGTGCCATGTGCCCGGATAAACCCACAAATGTTGATGTCTCCTTGCTTTTGTTTGTTTTTAAATTTCATTTATATTTATTATTAGAGTAATATTCCATTGTGTACGTGGACCACTTCTTCTTGGTGCATTCCTCGGTTGATGGACATTTTCATTGCTTCCAAGTGCTGGCTATGGTAAATCTTGCTGGCGTACAGGTTTGCCAGCCTGTGACTTTTTGATTCTCATTTTCTCAGGTGATAGGCCAAGCAGTGGTTGTGATTGATTGACTGGTAGCTCAATGTTTCCCTTTTCAAAGCACCTACACTGTGTTTTCATTAGTGGCTCTTTACATGCCCCCCCTTACAACCGAGGGTACGCATTTCTCCACACTCCCTTCACCGTTTATTTTTTGCAGCATTTTTCCTAATGGCCATTCTGACTGCTGTGAGCTGATAGGTTTTTGTAATATGGGTATGCCTGTCATTAAATTTTTTAAAATTCATCATATTCCTACATCGTTCTCTTTTCTCTTAAAAGAAAAAACCGTGAGTACAATATAGCTCTTGAAATTGTCTTCTTCGAAGGTTGCCCTCTTTTGAATTTTTTGGTCGATTTTTGACCCCAGAAATTTTCTGGAGGGCAGGTGTCATTTACAGAACTGCAAGTTGGTGAAAATTTAGTGACCTTTCGCAGTGGGTTCAAACCTGCTGTTGTGGGAAACGGCCACAAGGAGGTAGCATTTCTCCATTCCCCAATCTGGGTACTAGGGCAGCAGAGCCTTTCTGGAAGTCATTGTCCTAGGTTGTAAATTAGAATGGAATTTGCCAGGAGAAATCCCCATAAGTTTATGTCTCATTACTTCTTCTTGGTTTTTAAAAGTTTTTTAATCTGGGTAAAGTTTAGAATATTGTTTATCCTAGGTGTACACAATCTGGTTCATTTGTACATTATGTATGTCTATTAATGTACAGATCCTCTTCCCATGTAAAATATTACAGTGTTCCGTCGACCTCCCTTGCTATATGTTCGGACTTTTTGATACATGTACAAAATATGTATTTGTATATGTATAGTAACACTAATCTTCATTTCTCAATTTCCCCCCTCCTTTCCTTTCAGATGAGCATAGTTTGTTTTCTCAGCCTGTGAGGGTCTTTCTCTTTGGAAATACGTTCATCTGTGCCAGTTATTAGATAATGCCATAAGTGATAATATAGGATATAGGTGTTTTGCTTTCCGACCTACTTCATGTTTTGTGATTATCTCCAGGCTCATCTATGGTGCCTCAAAGAGCAGTGCTTCAATGTTTTCCATGGCTAATATTCCATGTGTACATGGACCACTTCTTCTTGGTGCATTCCTCTGTTGATGGACATTTTCGTTGCTTCCAAGTGTTGCCTATGGTAAATATTGCTGGAGTGCAGGATTGCCAGCCTGTGATTTTTGATTTTCCTTTTCTCAGGGGATAGACCCAGCAGTGGGTATGATTGATTGACTGGTATGGTAGCTCAACGTTTACCTTTTCAAGGCACCTCAATTGTGCTTTCATTAGTGGCTCTTACCACGTCCCCCTTAGAATCGAGGGTACGCATTTCTCCACAATCACGTCAGCATTTCTAGTTTGCAGCATTTTTGTTGATGGCCATTCTGACTGGTGTGAGCTGACAGGTTTTTGTAATTTGGGTTTACATGTCTGTAAAAATTCCTACAATTCATCATTTTTCCACGCCTTTTACTTTTCTGTTAAAAGAAAAAAGAAAGAAAGTGTGAGTGTAATATACCTCTTCAAATTTTCTTTTTGGAAGGTTGCACTCTAGAATTTTTTGGTCGATTTTCGACCTCAGTATTTTTTGGAGGGCCGGTGTCATTTACAGACCTGCAATTGGTGAATAATTAGTGACCTTTTGCAGTGGGTTCAAAGCTGCTGTTGTGGGAAACGGCCACAAGGATGCAGCATTTCTCGATTCCCAAATCTGGGTACTAGGGCAGCAGAGCCGTTCTGGAAGTTGTCTGCCTAGGTTTTCAATTTGGATGGAATGTGCCAGGAAAACCCCCCATAAGTTTATGTCTCATTACTCCTAGTTCGTTGTTTTAATTTTTTCAATTGGGGTAATGGTTAGAATGTTGCTTGTCCAAGGTGTACACACTCTGGTTCATCTACATATCATATATACCTATTTATGTAGAGATCCTCTTCCCGTGTAAATTATTACAGAGTGTTCCGTAATCCTTCCTTGCTATATGGTCGGTCTTTTTGATATATGTATATAATATGTATTTGTATACATATGGTAACGCTAATCTTCATGTATCCATTCCCCCCACCTTTCCTTTTAGATAAGCATAGTTTTTTTTTTTTTAATAAGTCTGTGATTGCCTTTCTCTGTGGAAATATGTTCATTTGTGTCAGTTATTAGATAACGCCTATAAGTGATATCATAGGTTATAGGACTTTTCCTTTCCGACTTACCTCATGTTCTGTGATTATCTCCAAGATCATCTATTGTGCCTCAAAGAGCAGTGTTTCATTGTTTTCCATGGCTAGTATTCATTGTGTACATGGACCACTTCTTCTTTATCCTTTCGTCTGTTGATGGACATTTTGGTTGCTTCACTGTCTTGTCTATTGTGAATAAGGCTGCAGTGCAGCTTTTGCAGCCCGGGTCTTCTTCATTCTGGTCTTCTCAGGTGAGAGGCCCTTTGGTGCGCCTGCTGGATTGAATGGTACCTCAATTTTTCTTTTCAACGCAGCTTCTTTCTGTTCTCATTATTAGCGTTTAACCCTTTTACATCTCACCAGCAGCTAGAGGGTACACAGTTCTCTTAAACCTCTTCAGCATTTATTGTTTGTAGACTTTTTGCCAATGGTCAGTCGACTGGTGTGAGTTGAAAACTTTTTGTAGATTAGATTGCATGAGTCTAATACTTCCTGAGGCTGAGCTTTTATCCATTTTCCTTTTTTTTTAAAAGAGAGTGAGTAAAACTTACCTCTTCATACTATCTTCGTGAACATTTTGCCTGTTTTGATTTTTTTTATCCATTCCCTACCTCAGCACAATTTTGAGGGCAGGTGTCCTTTACAGCCCTGAGTCCTTGTGAATGGTAAGTGACCATTAGCTGGGGGTTAAAAGCTGCTCTTGCGGGAATCGGCCACAAGGCGGCAGCATTTCTCCTTTACCAAATCTGGTTACTAGGGCAACAGAGCCTTACTGGAAGTGGTGTTCTAGGTTGTAAATTAGAATGGAATGTGCGAGGAAAAAGCCCTTTAAGTTTATGTCTCCTTACTTCTTGTTGGTATTTTTAACTTAATTTTTATTTTTTCTCACAGCAAACTTGATTACAATGTTTTGTTTGTTCTAGGTGTGCAAGATGTGGTTCTTTCACACATATACATATATCTATTCTTCTTCGGATCCTTTTCCCATGTAGGTTATGACACAATGTTGAGTAGTCTTCTCTTGGTATTGCGTAGGTCTTTGGTGATTCTATATTTCACATGTGTTTGTATCTCTCTGTTAACCTCAATATGGTAATGTATCCAATCCTCACACCTGTCCATTTGGTGAACCATAAGTTTTTTAATGAATCTATGAAAGTGTTTCTCTGTGGAAATATCTTTGTTTGTATCATTTTTTAGGTAACACCTATATGTGATACGATAGGATATGTGTTTTTCGCTTTCTCACTTACTCCAAGTTGCGTGATTACTTCTAGACTCATCTATGGTGCTGGAAATGGCATCGTTTCATTTTTTTCACTAGCTCATATTCCATCTGTACAGGTAGCAGTTCTTCTTTGTCCACCCATCTGTCGGTGGACTTTTTGGTTACTTCCATATCTTGGCTACTGTAATACTATGCAATGCAGATTTGCGTGCCTGTGTCCTTCCAATTCTGTCTTCTTAGTTTATAGGTCCAGGAATAGGTCTGCTGGAACATATGGTAGCTCAATGTTTACCTTTTAAAGGCACCTCTATTCTGTTCTCCTTAGTGGCTCTTTCCAGGTTACGTCCCACTTAAAGTGGAGGGTATGTATTTCTTCCCAGCTCCTTCAGGATTTATTCTTTGTAGTTTTTGCTGATGGTTATTCTGAGTGGTGTGAGCTGATACCTCTTTGTGGTTGAATTTGCATGTGTCTCATAATGCGTTGAAATTGATCTTTAAGACATGTCCTTTTTATTTTTCCAGCTGTGATTAGAGCTTATTTCTTCAAAGTGTTTTCTTAAAGTATGTGTCACCATTTGAAATATTTTGGCCATTATCTCCCTCAAGACATTTTGAGGGCAGGTTTCATTTACAGCCCTGCAGTACTTGTTCATATGAAGTGACCATTAGCTCAGGCTTTAAACCTGCTTTTGCAGGTAACGGCCAGAGAGCGGCAGCCTTTCTACGTTCCCCTTGCTGGTACTAGGGAAACAGACCTACCGGCCAGTGGTGTTCTTCGGTTATAAGTTAGAGTGCCATGTGCCCGGATAAACCCACAAATGTTGATGTCTCCTTGCTTTTGTTTGTTTTTAAATTTCATTTATATTTATTATTAGAGTAATATTCCATTGTGTACGTGGACCACTTCTTCTTGGTGCATTCCTCGGTTGATGGACATTTTCATTGCTTCCAAGTGCTGGCTATGGTAAATCTTGCTGGCGTACAGGTTTGCCAGCCTGTGACTTTTTGATTCTCATTTTCTCAGGTGATAGGCCAAGCAGTGGTTGTGATTGATTGACTGGTAGCTCAATGTTTCCCTTTTCAAAGCACCTACACTGTGTTTTCATTAGTGGCTCTTTACATGCCCCCCCTTACAACCGAGGGTACGCATTTCTCCACACTCCCTTCACCGTTTATTTTTTGCAGCATTTTTCCTAATGGCCATTCTGACTGCTGTGAGCTGATAGGTTTTTGTAATATGGGTATGCCTGTCATTAAATTTTTTAAAATTCATCATATTCCTACATCGTTCTCTTTTCTCTTAAAAGAAAAAACCGTGAGTACAATATAGCTCTTGAAATTGTCTTCTTCGAAGGTTGCCCTCTTTTGAATTTTTTGGTCGATTTTTGACCCCAGAAATTTTCTGGAGGGCAGGTGTCATTTACAGAACTGCAAGTTGGTGAAAATTTAGTGACCTTTCGCAGTGGGTTCAAACCTGCTGTTGTGGGAAACGGCCACAAGGAGGTAGCATTTCTCCATTCCCCAATCTGGGTACTAGGGCAGCAGAGCCTTTCTGGAAGTCATTGTCCTAGGTTGTAAATTAGAATGGAATTTGCCAGGAGAAATCCCCATAAGTTTATGTCTCATTACTTCTTCTTGGTTTTTAAAAGTTTTTTAATCTGGGTAAAGTTTAGAATATTGTTTATCCTAGGTGTACACAATCTGGTTCATTTGTACATTATGTATGTCTATTAATGTACAGATCCTCTTCCCATGTAAAATATTACAGTGTTCCGTCGACCTCCCTTGCTATATGTTCGGACTTTTTGATACATGTACAAAATATGTATTTGTATATGTATAGTAACACTAATCTTCATTTCTCAATTTCCCCCCTCCTTTCCTTTCAGATGAGCATAGTTTGTTTTCTCAGCCTGTGAGGGTCTTTCTCTTTGGAAATACGTTCATCTGTGCCAGTTATTAGATAATGCCATAAGTGATAATATAGGATATAGGTGTTTTGCTTTCCGACCTACTTCATGTTTTGTGATTATCTCCAGGCTCATCTATGGTGCCTCAAAGAGCAGTGCTTCAATGTTTTCCATGGCTAATATTCCATGTGTACATGGACCACTTCTTCTTGGTGCATTCCTCTGTTGATGGACATTTTCGTTGCTTCCAAGTGTTGCCTATGGTAAATATTGCTGGAGTGCAGGATTGCCAGCCTGTGATTTTTGATTTTCCTTTTCTCAGGGGATAGACCCAGCAGTGGGTATGATTGATTGACTGGTATGGTAGCTCAACGTTTACCTTTTCAAGGCACCTCAATTGTGCTTTCATTAGTGGCTCTTACCACGTCCCCCTTAGAATCGAGGGTACGCATTTCTCCACAATCACGTCAGCATTTCTAGTTTGCAGCATTTTTGTTGATGGCCATTCTGACTGGTGTGAGCTGACAGGTTTTTGTAATTTGGGTTTACATGTCTGTAAAAATTCCTACAATTCATCATTTTTCCACGCCTTTTACTTTTCTGTTAAAAGAAAAAAGAAAGAAAGTGTGAGTGTAATATACCTCTTCAAATTTTCTTTTTGGAAGGTTGCACTCTAGAATTTTTTGGTCGATTTTCGACCTCAGTATTTTTTGGAGGGCCGGTGTCATTTACAGACCTGCAATTGGTGAATAATTAGTGACCTTTTGCAGTGGGTTCAAAGCTGCTGTTGTGGGAAACGGCCACAAGGATGCAGCATTTCTCGATTCCCAAATCTGGGTACTAGGGCAGCAGAGCCGTTCTGGAAGTTGTCTGCCTAGGTTTTCAATTTGGATGGAATGTGCCAGGAAAACCCCCCATAAGTTTATGTCTCATTACTCCTAGTTCGTTGTTTTAATTTTTTCAATTGGGGTAATGGTTAGAATGTTGCTTGTCCAAGGTGTACACACTCTGGTTCATCTACATATCATATATACCTATTTATGTAGAGATCCTCTTCCCGTGTAAATTATTACAGAGTGTTCCGTAATCCTTCCTTGCTATATGGTCGGTCTTTTTGATATATGTATATAATATGTATTTGTATACATATGGTAACGCTAATCTTCATGTATCCATTCCCCCCACCTTTCCTTTTAGATAAGCATAGTTTTTTTTTTTTAATAAGTCTGTGATTGCCTTTCTCTGTGGAAATATGTTCATTTGTGTCAGTTATTAGATAACGCCTATAAGTGATATCATAGGTTATAGGACTTTTCCTTTCCGACTTACCTCATGTTCTGTGATTATCTCCAAGATCATCTATGGTGCCTCAAAGAGCAGTGTTTCATTGTTTTCCATGGCTAGTATTCATTGTGTACATGGACCACTTCTTCTTTATCCTTTCGTCTGTTGATGGACATTTTGGTTGCTTCACTGTCTTGTCTATTGTGAATAAGGCTGCAGTGCAGCTTTTGCAGCCCGGGTCTTCTTCATTCTGGTCTTCTCAGGTGAGAGGCCCTTTGGTGCGCCTGCTGGATTGAATGGTACCTCAATTTTTCTTTTCAACGCAGCTTCTTTCTGTTCTCATTATTAGCGTTTAACCCTTTTACATCTCACCAGCAGCTAGAGGGTACACAGTTCTCTTAAACCTCTTCAGCATTTATTGTTTGTAGACTTTTTGCCAATGGTCAGTCGACTGGTGTGAGTTGAAAACTTTTTGTAGATTAGATTGCATGAGTCTAATACTTCCTGAGGCTGAGCTTTTATCCATTTTCCTTTTTTTTTAAAAGAGAGTGAGTAAAACTTACCTCTTCATACTATCTTCGTGAACATTTTGCCTGTTTTGATTTTTTTTATCCATTCCCTACCTCAGCACAATTTTGAGGGCAGGTGTCCTTTACAGCCCTGAGTCCTTGTGAATGGTAAGTGACCATTAGCTGGGGGTTAAAAGCTGCTCTTGCGGGAATCGGCCACAAGGCGGCAGCATTTCTCCTTTACCAAATCTGGTTACTAGGGCAACAGAGCCTTACTGGAAGTGGTGTTCTAGGTTGTAAATTAGAATGGAATGTGCGAGGAAAAAGCCCTTTAAGTTTATGTCTCCTTACTTCTTGTTGGTATTTTTAACTTAATTTTTATTTTTTCTCACAGCAAACTTGATTACAATGTTTTGTTTGTTCTAGGTGTGCAAGATGTGGTTCTTTCACACATATACATATATCTATTCTTCTTCGGATCCTTTTCCCATGTAGGTTATGACACAATGTTGAGTAGTCTTCTCTTGGTATTGCGTAGGTCTTTGGTGATTCTATATTTCACATGTGTTTGTATCTCTCTGTTAACCTCAATATGGTAATGTATCCAATCCTCACACCTGTCCATTTGGTGAACCATAAGTTTTTTAATGAATCTATGAAAGTGTTTCTCTGTGGAAATATCTTTGTTTGTATCATTTTTTAGGTAACACCTATATGTGATACGATAGGATATGTGTTTTTCGCTTTCTCACTTACTCCAAGTTGCGTGATTACTTCTAGACTCATCTGTGGTGCTGGAAATGGCATCGTTTCATTTTTTTCACTAGCTCATATTCCATCTGTACAGGTAGCAGTTCTTCTTTGTCCACCCATCTGTCGGTGGACTTTTTGGTTACTTCCATATCTTGGCTACTGTAATACTATGCAATGCAGATTTGCGTGCCTGTGTCCTTCCAATTCTGTCTTCTTAGTTTATAGGTCCAGGAATAGGTCTGCTGGAACATATGGTAGCTCAATGTTTACCTTTTAAAGGCACCTCTATTCTGTTCTCCTTAGTGGCTCTTTCCAGGTTACGTCCCACTTAAAGTGGAGGGTATGTATTTCTTCCCAGCTCCTTCAGGATTTATTCTTTGTAGTTTTTGCTGATGGTTATTCTGAGTGGTGTGAGCTGATACCTCTTTGTGGTTGAATTTGCATGTGTCTCATAATGCGTTGAAATTGATCTTTAAGACATGTCCTTTTTATTTTTCCAGCTGTGATTAGAGCTTATTTCTTCAAAGTGTTTTCTTAAAGTATGTGTCACCATTTGAAATATTTTGGCCATTATCTCCCTCAAGACATTTTGAGGGCAGGTTTCATTTACAGCCCTGCAGTACTTGTTCATATGAAGTGACCATTAGCTCAGGCTTTAAACCTGCTTTTGCAGGTAACGGCCAGAGAGCGGCAGCCTTTCTACGTTCCCCTTGCTGGTACTAGGGAAACAGACCTACCGGCCAGTGGTGTTCTTCGGTTATAAGTTAGAGTGCCATGTGCCCGGATAAACCCACAAATGTTGATGTCTCCTTGCTTTTGTTTGTTTTTAAATTTCATTTATATTTATTATTAGAGTAATATTCCATTGTGTACGTGGACCACTTCTTCTTGGTGCATTCCTCGGTTGATGGACATTTTCATTGCTTCCAAGTGCTGGCTATGGTAAATCTTGCTGGCGTACAGGTTTGCCAGCCTGTGACTTTTTGATTCTCATTTTCTCAGGTGATAGGCCAAGCAGTGGTTGTGATTGATTGACTGGTAGCTCAATGTTTCCCTTTTCAAAGCACCTACACTGTGTTTTCATTAGTGGCTCTTTACATGCCCCCCCTTACAACCGAGGGTACGCATTTCTCCACACTCCCTTCACCGTTTATTTTTTGCAGCATTTTTCCTAATGGCCATTCTGACTGCTGTGAGCTGATAGGTTTTTGTAATATGGGTATGCCTGTCATTAAATTTTTTAAAATTCATCATATTCCTACATCGTTCTCTTTTCTCTTAAAAGAAAAAACCGTGAGTACAATATAGCTCTTGAAATTGTCTTCTTCGAAGGTTGCCCTCTTTTGAATTTTTTGGTCGATTTTTGACCCCAGAAATTTTCTGGAGGGCAGGTGTCATTTACAGAACTGCAAGTTGGTGAAAATTTAGTGACCTTTCGCAGTGGGTTCAAACCTGCTGTTGTGGGAAACGGCCACAAGGAGGTAGCATTTCTCCATTCCCCAATCTGGGTACTAGGGCAGCAGAGCCTTTCTGGAAGTCATTGTCCTAGGTTGTAAATTAGAATGGAATTTGCCAGGAGAAATCCCCATAAGTTTATGTCTCATTACTTCTTCTTGGTTTTTAAAAGTTTTTTAATCTGGGTAAAGTTTAGAATATTGTTTATCCTAGGTGTACACAATCTGGTTCATTTGTACATTATGTATGTCTATTAATGTACAGATCCTCTTCCCATGTAAAATATTACAGTGTTCCGTCGACCTCCCTTGCTATATGTTCGGACTTTTTGATACATGTACAAAATATGTATTTGTATATGTATAGTAACACTAATCTTCATTTCTCAATTTCCCCCCTCCTTTCCTTTCAGATGAGCATAGTTTGTTTTCTCAGCCTGTGAGGGTCTTTCTCTTTGGAAATACGTTCATCTGTGCCAGTTATTAGATAATGCCATAAGTGATAATATAGGATATAGGTGTTTTGCTTTCCGACCTACTTCATGTTTTGTGATTATCTCCAGGCTCATCTATGGTGCCTCAAAGAGCAGTGCTTCAATGTTTTCCATGGCTAATATTCCATGTGTACATGGACCACTTCTTCTTGGTGCATTCCTCTGTTGATGGACATTTTCGTTGCTTCCAAGTGTTGCCTATGGTAAATATTGCTGGAGTGCAGGATTGCCAGCCTGTGATTTTTGATTTTCCTTTTCTCAGGGGATAGACCCAGCAGTGGGTATGATTGATTGACTGGTATGGTAGCTCAACGTTTACCTTTTCAAGGCACCTCAATTGTGCTTTCATTAGTGGCTCTTACCACGTCCCCCTTAGAATCGAGGGTACGCATTTCTCCACAATCACGTCAGCATTTCTAGTTTGCAGCATTTTTGTTGATGGCCATTCTGACTGGTGTGAGCTGACAGGTTTTTGTAATTTGGGTTTACATGTCTGTAAAAATTCCTACAATTCATCATTTTTCCACGCCTTTTACTTTTCTGTTAAAAGAAAAAAGAAAGAAAGTGTGAGTGTAATATACCTCTTCAAATTTTCTTTTTGGAAGGTTGCACTCTAGAATTTTTTGGTCGATTTTCGACCTCAGTATTTTTTGGAGGGCCGGTGTCATTTACAGACCTGCAATTGGTGAATAATTAGTGACCTTTTGCAGTGGGTTCAAAGCTGCTGTTGTGGGAAACGGCCACAAGGATGCAGCATTTCTCGATTCCCAAATCTGGGTACTAGGGCAGCAGAGCCGTTCTGGAAGTTGTCTGCCTAGGTTTTCAATTTGGATGGAATGTGCCAGGAAAACCCCCCATAAGTTTATGTCTCATTACTCCTAGTTCGTTGTTTTAATTTTTTCAATTGGGGTAATGGTTAGAATGTTGCTTGTCCAAGGTGTACACACTCTGGTTCATCTACATATCATATATACCTATTTATGTAGAGATCCTCTTCCCGTGTAAATTATTACAGAGTGTTCCGTAATCCTTCCTTGCTATATGGTCGGTCTTTTTGATATATGTATATAATATGTATTTGTATACATATGGTAACGCTAATCTTCATGTATCCATTCCCCCCACCTTTCCTTTTAGATAAGCATAGTTTTTTTTTTTAATAAGTCTGTGATTGCCTTTCTCTGTGGAAATATGTTCATTTGTGTCAGTTATTAGATAACGCCTATAAGTGATATCATAGGTTATAGGACTTTTCCTTTCCGACTTACCTCATGTTCTGTGATTATCTCCAAGATCATCTATGGTGCCTCAAAGAGCAGTGTTTCATTGTTTTCCATGGCTAGTATTCATTGTGTACATGGACCACTTCTTCTTTATCCTTTCGTCTGTTGATGGACATTTTGGTTGCTTCACTGTCTTGTCTATTGTGAATAAGGCTGCAGTGCAGCTTTTGCAGCCCGGGTCTTCTTCATTCTGGTCTTCTCAGGTGAGAGGCCCTTTGGTGCGCCTGCTGGATTGAATGGTACCTCCATTTTTCTTTTCAACGCAGCTTCTTTCTGTTCTCATTATTAGCGTTTAACCCTTTTACATCTCACCAGCAGCTAGAGGGTACACAGTTCTCTTAAACCTCTTCAGCATTTATTGTTTGTAGACTTTTTGCCAATGGTCAGTCGACTGGTGTGAGTTGAAAACTTTTTGTAGATTAGATTGCATGAGTCTAATACTTCCTGAGGCTGAGCTTTTATCCATTTTCCTTTTTTTTTAAAAGAGAGTGAGTAAAACTTACCTCTTCATACTATCTTCGTGAACATTTTGCCTGTTTTGAATTTTTTTATCCATTCCCTACCTCAGCACAATTTTGAGGGCAGGTGTCCTTTACAGCCCTGAGTCCTTGTGAATGGTAAGTGACCATTAGCTGGGGGTTAAAAGCTGCTCTTGCGGGAATCGGCCACAAGGCGGCAGCATTTCTCCTTTACCAAATCTGGTTACTAGGGCAACAGAGCCTTACTGGAAGTGGTGTTCTAGGTTGTAAATTAGATTGGAATGTGCGAGGAAAAAGCCCTTTAAGTTTATGTCTCCTTACTTCTTGTTGGTATTTTTAACTTAATTTTTATTTTTTCTCACAGCAAACTTGATTACAATGTTTTGTTTGTTCTAGGTGTGCAAGATGTGGTTCTTTCACACATATACATATATCTATTCTTCTTCGGATCCTTTTCCCATGTAGGTTATGACACAATGTTGAGTAGTCTTCTCTTGGTATTGCGTAGGTCTTTGGTGATTCTATATTTCACATGTGTTTGTATCTCTCTGTTAACCTCAATATGGTAATGTATCCAATCCTCACACCTGTCCATTTGGTGAACCATAAGTTTTTTAATGAATCTATGAAAGTGTTTCTCTGTGGAAATATCTTTGTTTGTATCATTTTTTAGGTAACACCTATATGTGATACGATAGGATATGTGTTTTTCGCTTTCTCACTTACTCCAAGTTGCGTGATTACTTCTAGACTCATCTGTGGTGCTGGAAATGGCATCGTTTCATTTTTTTCACTAGCTCATATTCCATCTGTACAGGTAGCAGTTCTTCTTTGTCCACCCATCTGTCGGTGGACTTTTTGGTTACTTCCATATCTTGGCTACTGTAATACTATGCAATGCAGATTTGCGTGCCTGTGTCCTTCCAATTCTGTCTTCTTAGTTTATAGGTCCAGGAATAGGTCTGCTGGAACATATGGTAGCTCAATGTTTACCTTTTAAAGGCACCTCTATTCTGTTCTCCTTAGTGGCTCTTTCCAGGTTACGTCCCACTTAAAGTGGAGGGTATGTATTTCTTCCCAGCTCCTTCAGGATTTATTCTTTGTAGTTTTTGCTGATGGTTATTCTGAGTGGTGTGAGCTGATACCTCTTTGTGGTTGAATTTGCATGTGTCTCATAATGCGTTGAAATTGATCTTTAAGACATGTCCTTTTTATTTTTCCAGCTGTGATTAGAGCTTATTTCTTCAGTGTTTTCTTAAAGTATGTGTCACCATTTGAAATATTTTGGCCATTATCTCCCTCAAGACATTTTGAGGGCAGGTTTCATTTACAGCCCTGCAGTACTTGTTCATATGAAGTGACCATTAGCTCAGGCTTTAAACCTGCTTTTGCAGGTAACGGCCAGAGAGCGGCAGCCTTTCTACGTTCCCCTTGCTGGTACTAGGGAAACAGACCTACCGGCCAGTGGTGTTCTTCGGTTATAAGTTAGAGTGCCATGTGCCCGGATAAACCCACAAATGTTGATGTCTCCTTGCTTTTGTTTGTTTTTAAATTTCATTTATATTTATTATTAGAGTAATATTCCATTGTGTACGTGGACCACTTCTTCTTGGTGCATTCCTCGGTTGATGGACATTTTCATTGCTTCCAAGTGCTGGCTATGGTAAATCTTGCTGGCGTACAGGTTTGCCAGCCTGTGACTTTTTGATTCTCATTTTCTCAGGTGATAGGCCAAGCAGTGGTTGTGATTGATTGACTGGTAGCTCAATGTTTCCCTTTTCAAAGCACCTACACTGTGTTTTCATTAGTGGCTCTTTACATGCCCCCCCTTACAACCGAGGGTACGCATTTCTCCACACTCCCTTCACCGTTTATTTTTTGCAGCATTTTTCCTAATGGCCATTCTGACTGCTGTGAGCTGATAGGTTTTTGTAATATGGGTATGCCTGTCATTAAATTTTTTAAAATTCATCATATTCCTACATCGTTCTCTTTTCTCTTAAAAGAAAAAACCGTGAGTACAATATAGCTCTTGAAATTGTCTTCTTCGAAGGTTGCCCTCTTTTGAATTTTTTGGTCGATTTTTGACCCCAGAAATTTTCTGGAGGGCAGGTGTCATTTACAGAACTGCAAGTTGGTGAAAATTTAGTGACCTTTCGCAGTGGGTTCAAACCTGCTGTTGTGGGAAACGGCCACAAGGAGGTAGCATTTCTCCATTCCCCAATCTGGGTACTAGGGCAGCAGAGCCTTTCTGGAAGTCATTGTCCTAGGTTGTAAATTAGAATGGAATTTGCCAGGAGAAATCCCCATAAGTTTATGTCTCATTACTTCTTCTTGGTTTTTAAAAGTTTTTTAATCTGGGTAAAGTTTAGAATATTGTTTATCCTAGGTGTACACAATCTGGTTCATTTGTACATTATGTATGTCTATTAATGTACAGATCCTCTTCCCATGTAAAATATTACAGTGTTCCGTCGACCTCCCTTGCTATATGTTCGGTCTTTTTGATACATGTACAAAATATGTATTTGTATATGTATAGTAACACTAATCTTCATTTCTCAATTTCCCCCCTCCTTTCCTTTCAGATGAGCATAGTTTGTTTTCTCAGCCTGTGAGTGTCTTTCTCTTTGGAAATACGTTCATCTGTGCCAGTTATTAGATAATGCCATAAGTGATAATATAGGATATAGGTGTTTTGCTTTCCGACCTACTTCATGTTTTGTGATTATCTCCAGGCTCATCTATGGTGCCTCAAAGAGCAGTGCTTCAATGTTTTCCATGGCTAATATTCCATGTGTACATGGACCACTTCTTCTTGGTGCATTCCTCTGTTGATGGACATTTTCGTTGCTTCCAAGTGTTGCCTATGGTAAATATTGCTGGAGTGCAGGATTGCCAGCCTGTGATTTTTGATTTTCCTTTTCTCAGGGGATAGACCCAGCAGTGGGTATGATTGATTGACTGGTATGGTAGCTCAACGTTTACCTTTTCAAGGCACCTCAATTGTGCTTTCATTAGTGGCTCTTACCACGTCCCCCTTAGAATCGAGGGTACGCATTTCTCCACAATCACGTCAGCATTTCTAGTTTGCAGCATTTTTGTTGATGGCCATTCTGACTGGTGTGAGCTGACAGGTTTTTGTAATTTGGGTTTACATGTCTGTAAAAATTCCTACAATTCATCATTTTTCCACACCTTTTACTTTTCTGTTAAAAGAAAAAAGAAAGAAAGTGTGAGTGTAATATACCTCTTCAAATTTTCTTTTTGGAAGGTTGCACTCTAGAATTTTTTGGTCGATTTTCGACCTCAGTATTTTTTGGAGGGCCGGTGTCATTTACAGACCTGCAATTGGTGAATAATTAGTGACCTTTTGCAGTGGGTTCAAAGCTGCTGTTGTGGGAAACGGCCACAAGGATGCAGCATTTCTCGATTCCCAAATCTGGGTACTAGGGCAGCAGAGCCGTTCTGGAAGTTGTCTGCCTAGGTTTTCAATTTGGATGGAATGTGCCAGGAAAACCCCCCATAAGTTTATGTCTCATTACTCCTAGTTCGTTGTTTTAATTTTTTCAATTGGGGTAATGGTTAGAATGTTGCTTCTCCAAGGTGTACACACTCTGGTTCATCTACATATCATATATACCTATTTATGTAGAGATCCTCTTCCCGTGTAAATTATTACAGAGTGTTCCGTAATCCTTCCTTGCTATATGGTCGGTCTTTTTGATATATGTATATAATATGTATTTGTATACATATGGTAACGCTAATCTTCATGTATCCATTCCCCTCACCTTTCCTTTTAGATAAGCATAGTTTTTTTTTTTTAATAAGTCTGTGATTGCCTTTCTCTGTGGAAATATGTTCATTTGTGTCAGTTATTAGATAACGCCTATAAGTGATATCATAGGTTATAGGACTTTTCCTTTCCGACTTACCTCATGTTCTGTGATTATCTCCAAGATCATCTATGGTGCCTCAAAGAGCAGTGTTTCATTGTTTTCCATGGCTAGTATTCATTGTGTACATGGACCACTTCTTCTTTATCCTTTCGTCTGTTGATGGACATTTTGGTTGCTTCACTGTCTTGTCTATTGTGAATAAGGCTGCAGTGCAGCTTTTGCAGCCCGGGTCTTCTTCATTCTGGTCTTCTCAGGTGAGAGGCCCTTTGGTGCGCCTGCTGGATTGAATGGTACCTCCATTTTTCTTTTCAACGCAGCTTCTTTCTGTTCTCATTATTAGCGTTTAACCCTTTTACATCTCACCAGCAGCTAGAGGGTACACAGTTCTCTTAAACCTCTTCAGCATTTATTGTTTGTAGACTTTTTGCCAATGGTCAGTCGACTGGTGTGAGTTGAAAACTTTTTGTAGATTAGATTGCATGAGTCTAATACTTCCTGAGGCTGAGCTTTTATCCATTTTCCTTTTTTTAAAAAGAGAGTGAGTAAAACTTACCTCTTCATACTATCTTCGTGAACATTTTGCCTGTTTTGAATTTTTTTATCCATTCCCTACCTCAGCACAATTTTGAGGGCAGGTGTCCTTTACAGCCCTGAGTCCTTGTGAATGGTAAGTGACCATTAGCTGGGGGTTAAAAGCTGCTCTTGCGGGAATCGGCCACAAGGCGGCAGCATTTCTCCTTTACCAAATCTGGTTACTAGGGCAACAGAGCCTTACTGGAAGTGGTGTTCTAGGTTGTAAATTAGAATGGAATGTGCGAGGAAAAAGCCCTTTAAGTTTATGTCTCCTTACTTCTTGTTGGTATTTTTAACTTAATTTTTATTTTTTCTCACAGCAAACTTGATTACAATGTTTTGTTTGTTCTAGGTGTGCAAGATGTGGTTCTTTCACACATATACATATATCTATTCTTCTTCGGATCCTTTTCCCATGTAGGTTATGACACAATGTTGAGTAGTCTTCTCTTGGTATTGCGTAGGTCTTTGGTGATTCTATATTTCACATGTGTTTGTATCTCTCTGTTAACCTCAATATGGTAATGTATCCAATCCTCACACCTGTCCATTTGGTGAACCATAAGTTTTTTAATGAATCTATGAAAGTGTTTCTCTGTGGAAATATCTTTGTTTGTATCATTTTTTAGGTAACACCTATATGTGATACGATAGGATATGTGTTTTTCGCTTTCTCACTTACTCCAAGTTGCGTGATTACTTCTAGACTCATCTGTGGTGCTGGAAATGGCATCGTTTCATTTTTTTCACTAGCTCATATTCCATCTGTACAGGTAGCAGTTCTTCTTTGTCCACCCATCTGTCGGTGGACTTTTTGGTTACTTCCATATCTTGGCTACTGTAATACTATGCAATGCAGATTTGCGTGCCTGTGTCCTTCCAATTCTGTCTTCTTAGTTTATAGGTCCAGGAATAGGTCTGCTGGAACATATGGTAGCTCAATGTTTACCTTTTAAAGGCACCTCTATTCTGTTCTCCTTAGTGGCTCTTTCCAGGTTACGTCCCACTTAAAGTGGAGGGTATGTATTTCTTCCCAGCTCCTTCAGGATTTATTCTTTGTAGTTTTTGCTGATGGTTATTCTGAGTGGTGTGAGCTGATACCTCTTTGTGGTTGAATTTGCATGTGTCTCATAATGCGTTGAAATTGATCTTTAAGACATGTCCTTTTTATTTTTCCAGCTGTGATTAGAGCTTATTTCTTCAAAGTGTTTTCTTAAAGTATGTGTCACCATTTGAAATATTTTGGCCATTATCTCCCTCAAGACATTTTGAGGGCAGGTTTCATTTACAGCCCTGCAGTACTTGTTCATATGAAGTGACCATTAGCTCAGGCTTTAAACCTGCTTTTGCAGGTAACGGCCAGAGAGCGGCAGCCTTTCTACGTTCCCCTTGCTGGTACTAGGGAAACAGACCTACCGGCCAGTGGTGTTCTTCGGTTATAAGTTAGAGTGCCATGTGCCCGGATAAACCCACAAATGTTGATGTCTCCTTGCTTTTGTTTGTTTTTAAATTTCATTTATATTTATTATTAGAGTAATATTCCATTGTGTACGTGGACCACTTCTTCTTGGTGCATTCCTCGGTTGATGGACATTTTCATTGCTTCCAAGTGCTGGCTATGGTAAATCTTGCTGGCGTACAGGTTTGCCAGCCTGTGACTTTTTGATTCTCATTTTCTCAGGTGATAGGCCAAGCAGTGGTTGTGATTGATTGACTGGTAGCTCAATGTTTCCCTTTTCAAAGCACCTACACTGTGTTTTCATTAGTGGCTCTTTACATGCCCCCCCTTACAACCGAGGGTACGCATTTCTCCACACTCCCTTCACCGTTTATTTTTTGCAGCATTTTTCCTAATGGCCATTCTGACTGCTGTGAGCTGATAGGTTTTTGTAATATGGGTATGCCTGTCATTAAATTTTTTAAAATTCATCATATTCCTACATCGTTCTCTTTTCTCTTAAAAGAAAAAACCGTGAGTACAATATAGCTCTTGAAATTGTCTTCTTCGAAGGTTGCCCTCTTTTGAATTTTTTGGTCGATTTTTGACCCCAGAAATTTTCTGGAGGGCAGGTGTCATTTACAGAACTGCAAGTTGGTGAAAATTTAGTGACCTTTCGCAGTGGGTTCAAACCTGCTGTTGTGGGAAACGGCCACAAGGAGGTAGCATTTCTCCATTCCCCAATCTGGGTACTAGGGCAGCAGAGCCTTTCTGGAAGTCATTGTCCTAGGTTGTAAATTAGAATGGAATTTGCCAGGAGAAATCCCCATAAGTTTATGTCTCATTACTTCTTCTTGGTTTTTAAAAGTTTTTTAATCTGGGTAAAGTTTAGAATATTGTTTATCCTAGGTGTACACAATCTGGTTCATTTGTACATTATGTATGTCTATTAATGTACAGATCCTCTTCCCATGTAAAATATTACAGTGTTCCGTCGACCTCCCTTGCTATATGTTCAGTCTTTTTGATACATGTACAAAATATGTATTTGTATATGTATAGTAACACTAATCTTCATTTCTCAATTTCCCCCCTCCTTTCCTTTCAGATGAGCATAGTTTGTTTTCTCAGCCTGTGAGTGTCTTTCTCTTTGGAAATACGTTCATCTGTGCCAGTTATTAGATAATGCCATAAGTGATAATATAGGATATAGGTGTTTTGCTTTCCGACCTACTTCATGTTTTGTGATTATCTCCAGGCTCATCTATGGTGCCTCAAAGAGCAGTGCTTCAATGTTTTCCATGGCTAATATTCCATGTGTACATGGACCACTTCTTCTTGGTGCATTCCTCTGTTGATGGACATTTTCGTTGCTTCCAAGTGTTGCCTATGGTAAATATTGCTGGAGTGCAGGATTGCCAGCCTGTGATTTTTGATTTTCCTTTTCTCAGGGGATAGACCCAGCAGTGGGTATGATTGATTGACTGGTATGGTAGCTCAACGTTTACCTTTTCAAGGCACCTCAATTGTGCTTTCATTAGTGGCTCTTACCACGTCCCCCTTAGAATCGAGGGTACGCATTTCTCCACAATCACGTCAGCATTTCTAGTTTGCAGCATTTTTGTTGATGGCCATTCTGACTGGTGTGAGCTGACAGGTTTTTGTAATTTGGGTTTACATGTCTGTAAAAATTCCTACAATTCATCATTTTTCCACGCCTTTTACTTTTCTGTTAAAAGAAAAAAGAAAGAAAGTGTGAGTGTAATATACCTCTTCAAATTTTCTTTTTGGAAGGTTGCACTCTAGAATTTTTTGGTCGATTTTCGACCTCAGTATTTTTTGGAGGGCCGGTGTCATTTACAGACCTGCAATTGGTGAATAATTAGTGACCTTTTGCAGTGGGTTCAAAGCTGCTGTTGTGGGAAACGGCCACAAGGATGCAGCATTTCTCGATTCCCAAATCTGGGTACTAGGGCAGCAGAGCCGTTCTGGAAGTTGTCTGCCTAGGTTTTCAATTTGGATGGAATGTGCCAGGAAAACCCCCCATAAGTTTATGTCTCATTACTCCTAGTTCGTTGTTTTAATTTTTTCAATTCGGGTAATGGTTAGAATGTTGCTTGTCCAAGGTGTACACACTCTGGTTCATCTACATATCATATATACCTATTTATGTAGAGATCCTCTTCCCGTGTAAATTATTACAGAGTGTTCCGTAATCCTTCCTTGCTATATGGTCGGTCTTTTTGATATATGTATATAATATGTATTTGTATACATATGGTAACGCTAATCTTCATGTATCCATTCCCCCCACCTTTCCTTTTAGATAAGCATAGTTTTTTTTTTAATAAGTCTGTGATTGCCTTTCTCTGTGGAAATATGTTCATTTGTGTCAGTTATTAGATAACGCCTATAAGTGATATCATAGGTTATAGGACTTTTCCTTTCCGACTTACCTCATGTTCTGTGATTATCTCCAAGATCATCTATGGTGCCTCAAAGAGCAGTGTTTCATTGTTTTCCATGGCTAGTATTCATTGTGTACATGGACCACTTCTTCTTTATCCTTTCGTCTGTTGATGGACATTTTGGTTGCTTCACTGTCTTGTCTATTGTGAATAAGGCTGCAGTGCAGCTTTTGAAGCCCGGGTCTTCTTCATTCTGGTCTTCTCAGGTGAGAGGCCCTTTGGTGCGCCTGCTGGATTGAATGGTACCTCAATTTTTCTTTTCAACGCAGCTTCTTTCTGTTCTCATTATTAGCGTTTAACCCTTTTACATCTCACCAGCAGCTAGAGGGTACACAGTTCTCTTAAACCTCTTCAGCATTTATTGTTTGTAGACTTTTTGCCAATGGTCAGTCGACTGGTGTGAGTTGAAAACTTTTTGTAGATTAGATTGCATGAGTCTAATACTTCCTGAGGCTGAGCTTTTATCCATTTTCCTTTTTTTTTTAAAGAGAGTGAGTAAAACTTACCTCTTCATACTATCTTCGTGAACATTTTGCCTGTTTTGATTTTTTTTATCCATTCCCTACCTCAGCACAATTTTGAGGGCAGGTGTCCTTTACAGCCCTGAGTCCTTGTGAATGGTAAGTGACCATTAGCTGGGGGTTAAAAGCTGCTCTTGCGGGAATCGGCCACAAGGCGGCAGCATTTCTCCTTTACCAAATCTGGTTACTAGGGCAACAGAGCCTTACTGGAAGTGGTGTTCTAGGTTGTAAATTAGATTGGAATGTGCGAGGAAAAAGCCCTTTAAGTTTATGTCTCCTTACTTCTTGTTGGTATTTTTAACTTAATTTTTATTTTTTCTCACAGCAAACTTGATTACAATGTTTTGTTTGTTCTAGGTGTGCAAGATGTGGTTCTTTCACACATATACATATATCTATTCTTCTTCGGATCCTTTTCCCATGTAGGTTATGACACAATGTTGAGTAGTCTTCTCTTGGTATTGCGTAGGTCTTTGGTGATTCTATATTTCACATGTGTTTGTATCTCTCTGTTAACCTCAATATGGTAATGTATCCAATCCTCACACCTGTCCATTTGGTGAACCATAAGTTTTTTAATGAATCTATGAAAGTGTTTCTCTGTGGAAATATCTTTGTTTGTATCATTTTTTAGGTAACACCTATATGTGATACGATAGGATATGTGTTTTTCGCTTTCTCACTTACTCCAAGTTGCGTGATTACTTCTAGACTCATCTATGGTGCTGGAAATGGCATCGTTTCATTTTTTTCACTAGCTCATATTCCATCTGTACAGGTAGCAGTTCTTCTTTGTCCACCCATCTGTCGGTGGACTTTTTGGTTACTTCCATATCTTGGCTACTGTAATACTATGCAATGCAGATTTGCGTGCCTGTGTCCTTCCAATTCTGTCTTCTTAGTTTATAGGTCCAGGAATAGGTCTGCTGGAACATATGGTAGCTCAATGTTTACCTTTTAAAGGCACCTCTATTCTGTTCTCCTTAGTGGCTCTTTCCAGGTTACGTCCCACTTAAAGTGGAGGGTATGTATTTCTTCCCAGCTCCTTCAGGATTTATTCTTTGTAGTTTTTGCTGATGGTTATTCTGAGTGGTGTGAGCTGATACCTCTTTGTGGTTGAATTTGCATGTGTCTCATAATGCGTTGAAATTGATCTTTAAGACATGTCCTTTTTATTTTTCCAGCTGTGATTAGAGCTTATTTCTTCAAAGTGTTTTCTTAAAGTATGTGTCACCATTTGAAATATTTTGGCCATTATCTCCCTCAAGACATTTTGAGGGCAGGTTTCATTTACAGCCCTGCAGTACTTGTTCATATGAAGTGACCATTAGCTCAGGCTTTAAACCTGCTTTTGCAGGTAACGGCCAGAGAGCGGCAGCCTTTCTACGTTCCCCTTGCTGGTACTAGGGAAACAGACCTACCGGCCAGTGGTGTTCTTCGGTTATAAGTTAGAGTGCCATGTGCCCGGATAAACCCACAAATGTTGATGTCTCCTTGCTTTTGTTTGTTTTTAAATTTCATTTATATTTATTATTAGAGTAATATTCCATTGTGTACGTGGACCACTTCTTCTTGGTGCATTCCTCGGTTGATGGACATTTTCATTGCTTCCAAGTGCTGGCTATGGTAAATCTTGCTGGCGTACAGGTTTGCCAGCCTGTGACTTTTTGATTCTCATTTTCTCAGGTGATAGGCCAAGCAGTGGTTGTGATTGATTGACTGGTAGCTCAATGTTTCCCTTTTCAAAGCACCTACACTGTGTTTTCATTAGTGGCTCTTTACATGCCCCCCCTTACAACCGAGGGTACGCATTTCTCCACACTCCCTTCACCGTTTATTTTTTGCAGCATTTTTCCTAATGGCCATTCTGACTGCTGTGAGCTGATAGGTTTTTGTAATATGGGTATGCCTGTCATTAAATTTTTTAAAATTCATCATATTCCTACATCGTTCTCTTTTCTCTTAAAAGAAAAAACCGTGAGTACAATGTAGCTCTTGAAATTGTCTTCTTCGAAGGTTGCCCTCTTTTGAATTTTTTGGTCGATTTTTGACCCCAGAAATTTTCTGGAGGGCAGGTGTCATTTACAGAACTGCAAGTTGGTGAAAATTTAGTGACCTTTCGCAGTGGGTTCAAACCTGCTGTTGTGGGAAACGGCCACAAGGAGGTAGCATTTCTCCATTCCCCAATCTGGGTACTAGGGCAGCAGAGCCTTTCTGGAAGTCATTGTCCTAGGTTGTAAATTAGAATGGAATTTGCCAGGAGAAATCCCCATAAGTTTATGTCTCATTACTTCTTCTTGGTTTTTAAAAGTTTTTTAATCTGGGTAAAGTTTAGAATATTGTTTATCCTAGGTGTACACAATCTGGTTCATTTGTACATTATGTATGTCTATTAATGTACAGATCCTCTTCCCATGTAAAATATTACAGTGTTCCGTCGACCTCCCTTGCTATATGTTCGGTCTTTTTGATACATGTACAAAATATGTATTTGTATATGTATAGTAACACTAATCTTCATTTCTCAATTTCCCCCCTCCTTTCCTTTCAGATGAGCATAGTTTGTTTTCTCAGCCTGTGAGGGTCTTTCTCTTTGGAAATACGTTCATCTGTGCCAGTTATTAGATAATGCCATAAGTGACAATATAGGATATAGGTGTTTTGCTTTCCGACCTACTTCATGTTTTGTGATTATCTCCAGGCTCATCTATGGTGCCTCAAAGAGCAGTGCTTCAATGTTTTCCATGGCTAATATTCCATGTGTACATGGACCACTTCTTCTTGGTGCATTCCTCTGTTGATGGACATTTTCGTTGCTTCCAAGTGTTGCCTATGGTAAATATTGCTGGAGTGCAGGATTGCCAGCCTGTGATTTTTGATTTTCCTTTTCTCAGGGGATAGACCCAGCAGTGGGTATGATTGATTGACTGGTATGGTAGCTCAACGTTTACCTTTTCAAGGCACCTCAATTGTGCTTTCATTAGTGGCTCTTACCACGTCCCCCTTAGAATCGAGGGTACGCATTTCTCCACAATCACGTCAGCATTTCTAGTTTGCAGCATTTTTGTTGATGGCCATTCTGACTGGTGTGAGCTGACAGGTTTTTGTAATTTGGGTTTACATGTCTGTAAAAATTCCTACAATTCATCATTTTTCCACACCTTTTACTTTTCTGTTAAAAGAAAAAAGAAAGAAAGTGTGAGTGTAATATACCTCTTCAAATTTTCTTTTTGGAAGGTTGCACTCTAGAATTTTTTGGTCGATTTTCGACCTCAGTATTTTTTGGAGGGCCGGTGTCATTTACAGACCTGCAATTGGTGAATAATTAGTGACCTTTTGCAGTGGGTTCAAAGCTGCTGTTGTGGGAAACGGCCACAAGGATGCAGCATTTCTCGATTCCCAAATCTGGGTACTAGGGCAGCAGAGCCGTTCTGGAAGTTGTCTGCCTAGGTTTTCAATTTGGATGGAATGTGCCAGGAAAACCCCCCATAAGTTTATGTCTCATTACTCCTAGTTCGTTGTTTTAATTTTTTCAATTGGGGTAATGGTTAGAATGTTGCTTCTCCAAGGTGTACACACTCTGGTTCATCTACATATCATATATACCTATTTATGTAGAGATCCTCTTCCCGTGTAAATTATTACAGAGTGTTCCGTAATCCTTCCTTGCTATATGGTCGGTCTTTTTGATATATGTATATAATATGTATTTGTATACATATGGTAACGCTAATCTTCATGTATCCATTCCCCCCACCTTTCCTTTTAGATAAGCATAGTTTTTTTTTTAATAAGTCTGTGATTGCCTTTCTCTGTGGAAATATGTTCATTTGTGTCAGTTATTAGATAACACCTATAAGTGATATCATAGGTTATAGGACTTTTCCTTTCCGACTTACCTCATGTTCTGTGATTATCTCCAAGATCATCTATGGTGCCTCAAAGAGCAGTGTTTCATTGTTTTCCATGGCTAGTATTCATTGTGTACATGGACCACTTCTTCTTTATCCTTTCGTCTGTTGATGGACATTTTGGTTGCTTCACTGTCTTGTCTATTGTGAATAAGGCTGCAGTGCAGCTTTTGAAGCCCGGGTCTTCTTCATTCTGGTCTTCTCAGGTGAGAGGCCCTTTGGTGCGCCTGCTGGATTGAATGGTACCTCAATTTTTCTTTTCAACGCAGCTTCTTTCTGTTCTCATTATTAGCGTTTAACCCTTTTACATCTCACCAGCAGCTAGAGGGTACACAGTTCTCTTAAACCTCTTCAGCATTTATTGTTTGTAGACTTTTTGCCAATGGTCAGTCGACTGGTGTGAGTTGAAAACTTTTTGTAGATTAGATTGCATGAGTCTAATACTTCCTGAGGCTGAGCTTTTATCCATTTTCCTTTTTTTTTTAAAGAGAGTGAGTAAAACTTACCTCTTCATACTATCTTCGTGAACATTTTGCCTGTTTTCAATTTTTTTATCCATTCCCTACCTCAGCACAATTTTGAGGGCAGGTGTCCTTTACAGCCCTGAGTCCTTGTGAATGGTAAGTGACCATTAGCTGGGGGTTAAAAGCTGCTCTTGCGGGAATCGGCCACAAGGCGGCAGCATTTCTCCTTTACCAAATCTGGTTACTAGGGCAACAGAGCCTTACTGGAAGTGGTGTTCTAGGTTGTAAATTAGATTGGAATGTGCGAGGAAAAAGCCCTTTAAGTTTATGTCTCCTTACTTCTTGTTGGTATTTTTAACTTAATTTTTATTTTTTCTCACAGCAAACTTGATTACAATGTTTTGTTTGTTCTAGGTGTGCAAGATGTGGTTCTTTCACACATATACATATATCTATTCTTCTTCGGATCCTTTTCCCATGTAGGTTATGACACAATGTTGAGTAGTCTTCTCTTGGTATTGCGTAGGTCTTTGGTGATTCTATATTTCACATGTGTTTGTATCTCTCTGTTAACCTCAATATGGTAATGTATCCAATCCTCACACCTGTCCATTTGGTGAACCATAAGTTTTTTAATGAATCTATGAAAGTGTTTCTCTGTGGAAATATCTTTGTTTGTATCATTTTTTAGGTAACACCTATATGTGATACGATAGGATATGTGTTTTTCGCTTTCTCACTTACTCCAAGTTGCGTGATTACTTCTAGACTCATCTATGGTGCTGGAAATGGCATCGTTTCATTTTTTTCACTAGCTCATATTCCATCTGTACAGGTAGCAGTTCTTCTTTGTCCACCCATCTGTCGGTGGACTTTTTGGTTACTTCCATATCTTGGCTACTGTAATACTATGCAATGCAGATTTGCGTGCCTGTGTCCTTCCAATTCTGTCTTCTTAGTTTATAGGTCCAGGAATAGGTCTGCTGGAACATATGGTAGCTCAATGTTTACCTTTTAAAGGCACCTCTATTCTGTTCTCCTTAGTGGCTCTTTCCAGGTTACGTCCCACTTAAAGTGGAGGGTATGTATTTCTTCCCAGCTCCTTCAGGATTTATTCTTTGTAGTTTTTGCTGATGGTTATTCTGAGTGGTGTGAGCTGATACCTCTTTGTGGTTGAATTTGCATGTGTCTCATAATGCGTTGAAATTGATCTTTAAGACATGTCCTTTTTATTTTTCCAGCTGTGATTAGAGCTTATTTCTTCAAAGTGTTTTCTTAAAGTATGTGTCACCATTTGAAATATTTTGGCCATTATCTCCCTCAAGACATTTTGAGGGCAGGTTTCATTTACAGCCCTGCAGTACTTGTTCATATGAAGTGACCATTAGCTCAGGCTTTAAACCTGCTTTTGCAGGTAACGGCCAGAGAGCGGCAGCCTTTCTACGTTCCCCTTGCTGGTACTAGGGAAACAGACCTACCGGCCAGTGGTGTTCTTCGGTTATAAGTTAGAGTGCCATGTGCCCGGATAAACCCACAAATGTTGATGTCTCCTTGCTTTTGTTTGTTTTTAAATTTCATTTATATTTATTATTAGAGTAATATTCCATTGTGTACGTGGACCACTTCTTCTTGGTGCATTCCTCGGTTGATGGACATTTTCATTGCTTCCAAGTGCTGGCTATGGTAAATCTTGCTGGCGTACAGGTTTGCCAGCCTGTGACTTTTTGATTCTCATTTTCTCAGGTGATAGGCCAAGCAGTGGTTGTGATTGATTGACTGGTAGCTCAATGTTTCCCTTTTCAAAGCACCTACACTGTGTTTTCATTAGTGGCTCTTTACATGCCCCCCCTTACAACCGAGGGTACGCATTTCTCCACACTCCCTTCACCGTTTATTCTTTGCAGCATTTTTCCTAATGGCCATTCTGACTGCTGTGAGCTGATAGGTTTTTGTAATATGGGTATGCCTGTCATTAAATTTTTTAAAATTCATCATATTCCTACATCGTTCTCTTTTCTCTTAAAAGAAAAAACCGTGAGTACAATATAGCTCTTGAAATTGTCTTCTTCGAAGGTTGCCCTCTTTTGAATTTTTTGGTCGATTTTTGACCCCAGAAATTTTCTGGAGGGCAGGTGTCATTTACAGAACTGCAAGTTGGTGAAAATTTAGTGACCTTTCGCAGTGGGTTCAAACCTGCTGTTGTGGGAAACGGCCACAAGGAGGTAGCATTTCTCCATTCCCCAATCTGGGTACTAGGGCAGCAGAGCCTTTCTGGAAGTCATTGTCCTAGGTTGTAAATTAGAATGGAATTTGCCAGGAGAAATCCCCATAAGTTTATGTCTCATTACTTCTTCTTGGTTTTTAAAAGTTTTTTAATCTGGGTAAAGTTTAGAATATTGTTTATCCTAGGTGTACACAATCTGGTTCATTTGTACATTATGTATGTCTATTAATGTACAGATCCTCTTCCCATGTAAAATATTACAGTGTTCCGTCGACCTCCCTTGCTATATGTTCGGTCTTTTTGATACATGTACAAAATATGTATTTGTATATGTATAGTAACACTAATCTTCATTTCTCAATTTCCCCCCTCCTTTCCTTTCAGATGAGCATAGTTTGTTTTCTCAGCCTGTGAGGGTCTTTCTCTTTGGAAATACGTTCATCTGTGCCAGTTATTAGATAATGCCATAAGTGACAATATAGGATATAGGTGTTTTGCTTTCCGACCTACTTCATGTTTTGTGATTATCTCCAGGCTCATCTATGGTGCCTCAAAGAGCAGTGCTTCAATGTTTTCCATGGCTAATATTCCATGTGTACATGGACCACTTCTTCTTGGTGCATTCCTCTGTTGATGGACATTTTCGTTGCTTCCAAGTGTTGCCTATGGTAAATATTGCTGGAGTGCAGGATTGCCAGCCTGTGATTTTTGATTTTCCTTTTCTCAGGGGATAGACCCAGCAGTGGGTATGATTGATTGACTGGTATGGTAGCTCAACGTTTACCTTTTCAAGGCACCTCAATTGTGCTTTCATTAGTGGCTCTTACCACGTCCCCCTTAGAATCGAGGGTACGCATTTCTCCACAATCACGTCAGCATTTCTAGTTTGCAGCATTTTTGTTGATGGCCATTCTGACTGGTGTGAGCTGACAGGTTTTTGTAATTTGGGTTTACATGTCTGTAAAAATTCCTACAATTCATCATTTTTCCACGCCTTTTACTTTTCTGTTAAAAGAAAAAAGAAAGAAAGTGTGAGTGTAATATACCTCTTCAAATTTTCTTTTTGGAAGGTTGCACTCTAGAATTTTTTGGTCGATTTTCGACCTCAGTATTTTTTGGAGGGCCGGTGTCATTTACAGACCTGCAATTGGTGAATAATTAGTGACCTTTTGCAGTGGGTTCAAAGCTGCTGTTGTGGGAAACGGCCACAAGGATGCAGCATTTCTCGATTCCCAAATCTGGGTACTAGGGCAGCAGAGCCGTTCTGGAAGTTGTCTGCCTAGGTTTTCAATTTGGATGGAATGTGCCAGGAAAACCCCCCATAAGTTTATGTCTCATTACTCCTAGTTCGTTGTTTTAATTTTTTCAATTGGGGTAATGGTTAGAATGTTGCTTGTCCAAGGTGTACACACTCTGGTTCATCTACATATCATATATACCTATTTATGTAGAGATCCTCTTCCCGTGTAAATTATTACAGAGTGTTCCGTAATCCTTCCTTGCTATATGGTCGGTCTTTTTGATATATGTATATAATATGTATTTGTATACATATGGTAACGCTAATCTTCATGTATCCATTCCCCCCACCTTTCCTTTTAGATAAGCATAGTTTTTTTTTTTTAATAAGTCTGTGATTGCCTTTCTCTGTGGAAATATGTTCATTTGTGTCAGTTATTAGATAACGCCTATAAGTGATATCATAGGTTATAGGACTTTTCCTTTCCGACTTACCTCATGTTCTGTGATTATCTCCAAGATCATCTATGGTGCCTCAAAGAGCAGTGTTTCATTGTTTTCCATGGCTAGTATTCATTGTGTACATGGACCACTTCTTCTTTATCCTTTCGTCTGTTGATGGACATTTTGGTTGCTTCACTGTCTTGTCTATTGTGAATAAGGCTGCAGTGCAGCTTTTGCAGCCCGGGTCTTCTTCATTCTGGTCTTCTCAGGTGAGAGGCCCTTTGGTGCGCCTGCTGGATTGAATGGTACCTCAATTTTTCTTTTCAACGCAGCTTCTTTCTGTTCTCATTATTAGCGTTTAACCCTTTTACATCTCACCAGCAGCTAGAGGGTACACAGTTCTCTTAAACCTCTTCAGCATTTATTGTTTGTAGACTTTTTGCCAATGGTCAGTCGACTGGTGTGAGTTGAAAACTTTTTGTAGATTAGATTGCATGAGTCTAATACTTCCTGAGGCTGAGCTTTTATCCATTTTCCTTTTTTTTTAAAAGAGAGTGAGTAAAACTTACCTCTTCATACTATCTTCGTGAACATTTTGCCTGTTTTGATTTTTTTTATCCATTCCCTACCTCAGCACAATTTTGAGGGCAGGTGTCCTTTACAGCCCTGAGTCCTTGTGAATGGTAAGTGACCATTAGCTGGGGGTTAAAAGCTGCTCTTGCGGGAATCGGCCACAAGGCGGCAGCATTTCTCCTTTACCAAATCTGGTTACTAGGGCAACAGAGCCTTACTGGAAGTGGTGTTCTAGGTTGTAAATTAGAATGGAATGTGCGAGGAAAAAGCCCTTTAAGTTTATGTCTCCTTACTTCTTGTTGGTATTTTTAACTTAATTTTTATTTTTTCTCACAGCAAACTTGATTACAATGTTTTGTTTGTTCTAGGTGTGCAAGATGTGGTTCTTTCACACATATACATATATCTATTCTTCTTCGGATCCTTTTCCCATGTAGGTTATGACACAATGTTGAGTAGTCTTCTCTTGGTATTGCGTAGGTCTTTGGTGATTCTATATTTCACATGTGTTTGTATCTCTCTGTTAACCTCAATATGGTAATGTATCCAATCCTCACACCTGTCCATTTGGTGAACCATAAGTTTTTTAATGAATCTATGAAAGTGTTTCTCTGTGGAAATATCTTTGTTTGTATCATTTTTTAGGTAACACCTATATGTGATACGATAGGATATGTGTTTTTCGCTTTCTCACTTACTCCAAGTTGCGTGATTACTTCTAGACTCATCTGTGGTGCTGGAAATGGCATCGTTTCATTTTTTTCACTAGCTCATATTCCATCTGTACAGGTAGCAGTTCTTCTTTGTCCACCCATCTGTCGGTGGACTTTTTGGTTACTTCCATATCTTGGCTACTGTAATACTATGCAATGCAGATTTGCGTGCCTGTGTCCTTCCAATTCTGTCTTCTTAGTTTATAGGTCCAGGAATAGGTCTGCTGGAACATATGGTAGCTCAATGTTTACCTTTTAAAGGCACCTCTATTCTGTTCTCCTTAGTGGCTCTTTCCAGGTTACGTCCCACTTAAAGTGGAGGGTATGTATTTCTTCCCAGCTCCTTCAGGATTTATTCTTTGTAGTTTTTGCTGATGGTTATTCTGAGTGGTGTGAGCTGATACCTCTTTGTGGTTGAATTTGCATGTGTCTCATAATGCGTTGAAATTGATCTTTAAGACATGTCCTTTTTATTTTTCCAGCTGTGATTAGAGCTTATTTCTTCAAAGTGTTTTCTTAAAGTATGTGTCACCATTTGAAATATTTTGGCCATTATCTCCCTCAAGACATTTTGAGGGCAGGTTTCATTTACAGCCCTGCAGTACTTGTTCATATGAAGTGACCATTAGCTCAGGCTTTAAACCTGCTTTTGCAGGTAACGGCCAGAGAGCGGCAGCCTTTCTACGTTCCCCTTGCTGGTACTAGGGAAACAGACCTACCGGCCAGTGGTGTTCTTCGGTTATAAGTTAGAGTGCCATGTGCCCGGATAAACCCACAAATGTTGATGTCTCCTTGCTTTTGTTTGTTTTTAAATTTCATTTATATTTATTATTAGAGTAATATTCCATTGTGTACGTGGACCACTTCTTCTTGGTGCATTCCTCGGTTGATGGACATTTTCATTGCTTCCAAGTGCTGGCTATGGTAAATCTTGCTGGCGTACAGGTTTGCCAGCCTGTGACTTTTTGATTCTCATTTTCTCAGGTGATAGGCCAAGCAGTGGTTGTGATTGATTGACTGGTAGCTCAATGTTTCCCTTTTCAAAGCACCTACACTGTGTTTTCATTAGTGGCTCTTTACATGCCCCCCCTTACAACCGAGGGTACGCATTTCTCCACACTCCCTTCACCGTTTATTTTTTGCAGCATTTTTCCTAATGGCCATTCTGACTGCTGTGAGCTGATAGGTTTTTGTAATATGGGTATGCCTGTCATTAAATTTTTTAAAATTCATCATATTCCTACATCGTTCTCTTTTCTCTTAAAAGAAAAAACCGTGAGTACAATGTAGCTCTTGAAATTGTCTTCTTCGAAGGTTGCCCTCTTTTGAATTTTTTGGTCGATTTTGGACCCCAGAAATTTTCTGGAGGGCAGGTGTCATTTACAGAACTGCAAGTTGGTGAAAATTTAGTGACCTTTCGCAGTGGGTTCAAACCTGCTGTTGTGGGAAACGGCCACAAGGAGGTAGCATTTCTCCATTCCCCAATCTGGGTACTAGGGCAGCAGAGCCTTTCTGGAAGTCATTGTCCTAGGTTGTAAATTAGAATGGAATTTGTCAGGAGAAATCCCCATAAGTTTATGTCTCATTACTTCTTCTTGGTTTTTAAAAGTTTTTTAATCTGGGTAAAGTTTAGAATATTGTTTATCCTAGGTGTACACAATCTGGTTCATTTGTACATTATGTATGTCTATTAATGTACAGATCCTCTTCCCATGTAAAATATTACAGTGTTCCGTCAACCTCCCTTGCTATATGTTCGGACTTTTTGATACATGTACAAAATATGTATTTGTATATGTATAGTAACACTAATCTTCATTTCTCAATTTCCCCCCTCCTTTCCTTTCAGATGAGCATAGTTTGTTTTCTCAGCCTGTGAGTGTCTTTCTCTTTGGAAATACGTTCATCTGTGCCAGTTATTAGATAATGCCATAAGTGATAATATAGGATATAGGTGTTTTGCTTTCCGACCTACTTCATGTTTTGTGATTATCTCCAGGCTCATCTATGGTGCCTCAAAGAGCAGTGCTTCAATGTTTTCCATGGCTAATATTCCATGTGTACATGGACCACTTCTTCTTGGTGCATTCCTCTGTTGATGGACATTTTCGTTGCTTCCAAGTGTTGCCTATGGTAAATATTGCTGGAGTGCAGGATTGCCAGCCTGTGATTTTTGATTTTCCTTTTCTCAGGGGATAGACCCAGCAGTGGGTATGATTGATTGACTGGTATGGTAGCTCAACGTTTACCTTTTCAAGGCACCTCAATTGTGCTTTCATTAGTGGCTCTTACCACGTCCCCCTTAGAATCGAGGGTACGCATTTCTCCACAATCACGTCAGCATTTCTAGTTTGCAGCATTTTTGTTGATGGCCATTCTGACTGGTGTGAGCTGACAGGTTTTTGTAATTTGGGTTTACATGTCTGTAAAAATTCCTACAATTCATCATTTTTCCACGCCTTTTACTTTTCTGTTAAAAGAAAAAAGAAAGAAAGTGTGAGTGTAATATACCTCTTCAAATTTTCTTTTTGGAAGGTTGCACTCTAGAATTTTTTGGTCGATTTTCGACCTCAGTATTTTTTGGAGGGCCGGTGTCATTTACAGACCTGCAATTGGTGAATAATTAGTGACCTTTTGCAGTGGGTTCAAAGCTGCTGTTGTGGGAAACGGCCACAAGGATGCAGCATTTCTCGATTCCCAAATCTGGGTACTAGGGCAGCAGAGCCGTTCTGGAAGTTGTCTGCCTAGGTTTTCAATTTGGATGGAATGTGCCAGGAAAACCCCCCATAAGTTTATGTCTCATTACTCCTAGTTCGTTGTTTTAATTTTTTCAATTGGGGTAATGGTTAGAATGTTGCTTGTCCAAGGTGTACACACTCTGGTTCATCTACATATCATATATACCTATTTATGTAGAGATCCTCTTCCCGTGTAAATTATTACAGAGTGTTCCGTAATCCTTCCTTGCTATATGGTCGGTCTTTTTGATATATGTATATAATATGTATTTGTATACATATGGTAACGCTAATCTTCATGTATCCATTCCCCCCACCTTTCCTTTTAGATAAGCATAGTTTTTTTTTTTTAATAAGTCTGTGATTGCCTTTCTCTGTGGAAATATGTTCATTTGTGTCAGTTATTAGATAACGCCTATAAGTGATATCATAGGTTATAGGACTTTTCCTTTCCGACTTACCTCATGTTCTGTGATTATCTCCAAGATCATCTATGGTGCCTCAAAGAGCAGTGTTTCATTGTTTTCCATGGCTAGTATTCATTGTGTACATGGACCACTTCTTCTTTATCCTTTCGTCTGTTGATGGACATTTTGGTTGCTTCACTGTCTTGTCTATTGTGAATAAGGCTGCAGTGCAGCTTTTGCAGCCCGGGTCTTCTTCATTCTGGTCTTCTCAGGTGAGAGGCCCTTTGGTGCGCCTGCTGGATTGAATGGTACCTCAATTTTTCTTTTCAACGCAGCTTCTTTCTGTTCTCATTATTAGCGTTTAACCCTTTTACATCTCACCAGCAGCTAGAGGGTACACAGTTCTCTTAAACCTCTTCAGCATTTATTGTTTGTAGACTTTTTGCCAATGGTCAGTCGACTGGTGTGAGTTGAAAACTTTTTGTAGATTAGATTGCATGAGTCTAATACTTCCTGAGGCTGAGCTTTTATCCATTTTCCTTTTTTTTTAAAAGAGAGTGAGTAAAACTTACCTCTTCATACTATCTTCGTGAACATTTTGCCTGTTTTGAATTTTTTTATCCATTCCCTACCTCAGCACAATTTTGAGGGCAGGTGTCCTTTACAGCCCTGAGTCCTTGTGAATGGTAAGTGACCATTAGCTGGGGGTTAAAAGCTGCTCTTGCGGGAATCGGCCACAAGGCGGCAGCATTTCTCCTTTACCAAATCTGGTTACTAGGGCAACAGAGCCTTACTGGAAGTGGTGTTCTAGGTTGTAAATTAGAATGGAATGTGCGAGGAAAAAGCCCTTTAAGTTTATGTCTCCTTACTTCTTGTTGGTATTTTTAACTTAATTTTTATTTTTTCTCACAGCAAACTTGATTACAATGTTTTGTTTGTTCTAGGTGTGCAAGATGTGGTTCTTTCACACATATACATATATCTATTCTTCTTCGGATCCTTTTCCCATGTAGGTTATGACACAATGTTGAGTAGTCTTCTCTTGGTATTGCGTAGGTCTTTGGTGATTCTATATTTCACATGTGTTTGTATCTCTCTGTTAACCTCAATATGGTAATGTATCCAATCCTCACACCTGTCCATTTGGTGAACCATAAGTTTTTTAATGAATCTATGAAAGTGTTTCTCTGTGGAAATATCTTTGTTTGTATCATTTTTTAGGTAACACCTATATGTGATACGATAGGATATGTGTTTTTCGCTTTCTCACTTACTCCAAGTTGCGTGATTACTTCTAGACTCATCTGTGGTGCTGGAAATGGCATCGTTTCATTTTTTTCACTAGCTCATATTCCATCTGTACAGGTAGCAGTTCTTCTTTGTCCACCCATCTGTCGGTGGACTTTTTGGTTACTTCCATATCTTGGCTACTGTAATACTATGCAATGCAGATTTGCGTGCCTGTGTCCTTCCAATTCTGTCTTCTTAGTTTATAGGTCCAGGAATAGGTCTGCTGGAACATATGGTAGCTCAATGTTTACCTTTTAAAGGCACCTCTATTCTGTTCTCCTTAGTGGCTCTTTCCAGGTTACGTCCCACTTAAAGTGGAGGGTATGTATTTCTTCCCAGCTCCTTCAGGATTTATTCTTTGTAGTTTTTGCTGATGGTTATTCTGAGTGGTGTGAGCTGATACCTCTTTGTGGTTGAATTTGCATGTGTCTCATAATGCGTTGAAATTGATCTTTAAGACATGTCCTTTTTATTTTTCCAGCTGTGATTAGAGCTTATTTCTTCAAAGTGTTTTCTTAAAGTATGTGTCACCATTTGAAATATTTTGGCCATTATCTCCCTCAAGACATTTTGAGGGCAGGTTTCATTTACAGCCCTGCAGTACTTGTTCATATGAAGTGACCATTAGCTCAGGCTTTAAACCTGCTTTTGCAGGTAACGGCCAGAGAGCGGCAGCCTTTCTACGTTCCCCTTGCTGGTACTAGGGAAACAGACCTACCGGCCAGTGGTGTTCTTCGGTTATAAGTTAGAGTGCCATGTGCCCGGATAAACCCACAAATGTTGATGTCTCCTTGCTTTTGTTTGTTTTTAAATTTCATTTATATTTATTATTAGAGTAATATTCCATTGTGTACGTGGACCACTTCTTCTTGGTGCATTCCTCGGTTGATGGACATTTTCATTGCTTCCAAGTGCTGGCTATGGTAAATCTTGCTGGCGTACAGGTTTGCCAGCCTGTGACTTTTTGATTCTCATTTTCTCAGGTGATAGGCCAAGCAGTGGTTGTGATTGATTGACTGGTAGCTCAATGTTTCCCTTTTCAAAGCACCTACACTGTGTTTTCATTAGTGGCTCTTTACATGCCCCCCCTTACAACCGAGGGTACGCATTTCTCCACACTCCCTTCACCGTTTATTTTTTGCAGCATTTTTCCTAATGGCCATTCTGACTGCTGTGAGCTGATAGGTTTTTGTAATATGGGTATGCCTGTCATTAAATTTTTTAAAATTCATCATATTCCTACATCGTTCTCTTTTCTCTTAAAAGAAAAAACCGTGAGTACAATATAGCTCTTGAAATTGTCTTCTTCGAAGGTTGCCCTCTTTTGAATTTTTTGGTCGATTTTTGACCCCAGAAATTTTCTGGAGGGCAGGTGTCATTTACAGAACTGCAAGTTGGTGAAAATTTAGTGACCTTTCGCAGTGGGTTCAAACCTGCTGTTGTGGGAAACGGCCACAAGGAGGTAGCATTTCTCCATTCCCCAATCTGGGTACTAGGGCAGCAGAGCCTTTCTGGAAGTCATTGTCCTAGGTTGTAAATTAGAATGGAATTTGCCAGGAGAAATCCCCATAAGTTTATGTCTCATTACTTCTTCTTGGTTTTTAAAAGTTTTTTAATCTGGGTAAAGTTTAGAATATTGTTTATCCTAGGTGTACACAATCTGGTTCATTTGTACATTATGTATGTCTATTAATGTACAGATCCTCTTCCCATGTAAAATATTACAGTGTTCCGTCGACCTCCCTTGCTATATGTTCGGACTTTTTGATACATGTACAAAATATGTATTTGTATATGTATAGTAACACTAATCTTCATTTCTCAATTTCCCCCCTCCTTTCCTTTCAGATGAGCATAGTTTGTTTTCTCAGCCTGTGAGGGTCTTTCTCTTTGGAAATACGTTCATCTGTGCCAGTTATTAGAGAATGCCATAAGTGACAATATAGGATATAGGTGTTTTGCTTTCCGACCTACTTCATGTTTTGTGATTATCTCCAGGCTCATCTATGGTGCCTCAAAGAGCAGTGCTTCAATGTTTTCCATGGCTAATATTCCATGTGTACATGGACCACTTCTTCTTGGTGCATTCCTCTGTTGATGGACATTTTCGTTGCTTCCAAGTGTTGCCTATGGTAAATATTGCTGGAGTGCAGGATTGCCAGCCTGTGATTTTTGATTTTCCTTTTCTCAGGGGATAGACCCAGCAGTGGGTATGATTGATTGACTGGTATGGTAGCTCAACGTTTACCTTTTCAAGGCACCTCAATTGTGCTTTCATTAGTGGCTCTTACCACGTCCCCCTTAGAATCGAGGGTACGCATTTCTCCACAATCACGTCAGCATTTCTAGTTTGCAGCATTTTTGTTGATGGCCATTCTGACTGGTGTGAGCTGACAGGTTTTTGTAATTTGGGTTTACATGTCTGTAAAAATTCCTACAATTCATCATTTTTCCACGCCTTTTACTTTTCTGTTAAAAGAAAAAAGAAAGAAAGTGTGAGTGTAATATACCTCTTCAAATTTTCTTTTTGGAAGGTTGCACTCTAGAATTTTTTGGTCGATTTTCGACCTCAGTATTTTTTGGAGGGCCGGTGTCATTTACAGACCTGCAATTGGTGAATAATTAGTGACCTTTTGCAGTGGGTTCAAAGCTGCTGTTGTGGGAAACGGCCACAAGGATGCAGCATTTCTCGATTCCCAAATCTGGGTACTAGGGCAGCAGAGCCGTTCTGGAAGTTGTCTGCCTAGGTTTTCAATTTGGATGGAATGTGCCAGGAAAACCCCCCATAAGTTTATGTCTCATTACTCCTAGTTCGTTGTTTTAATTTTTTCAATTGGGGTAATGGTTAGAATGTTGCTTGTCCAAGGTGTACACACTCTGGTTCATCTACATATCATATATACCTATTTATGTAGAGATCCTCTTCCCGTGTAAATTATTACAGAGTGTTCCGTAATCCTTCCTTGCTATATGGTCGGTCTTTTTGATATATGTATATAATATGTATTTGTATACATATGGTAACGCTAATCTTCATGTATCCATTCCCCCCACCTTTCCTTTTAGATAAGCATAGTTTTTTTTTTTAATAAGTCTGTGATTGCCTTTCTCTGTGGAAATATGTTCATTTGTGTCAGTTATTAGATAACGCCTATAAGTGATATCATAGGTTATAGGACTTTTCCTTTCCGACTTACCTCATGTTCTGTGATTATCTCCAAGATCATCTATGGTGCCTCAAAGAGCAGTGTTTCATTGTTTTCCATGGCTAGTATTCATTGTGTACATGGACCACTTCTTCTTTATCCTTTCGTCTGTTGATGGACATTTTGGTTGCGTCACTGTCTTGTCTATTGTGAATAAGGCTGCAGTGCAGCTTTTGCAGCCCGGGTCTTCTTCATTCTGGTCTTCTCAGGTGAGAGGCCCTTTGGTGCGCCTGCTGGATTGAATGGTACCTCAATTTTTCTTTTCAACGCAGCTTCTTTCTGTTCTCATTATTAGCGTTTAACCCTTTTACATCTCACCAGCAGCTAGAGGGTACACAGTTCTCTTAAACCTCTTCAGCATTTATTGTTTGTAGACTTTTTGCCAATGGTCAGTCGACTGGTGTGAGTTGAAAACTTTTTGTAGATTAGATTGCATGAGTCTAATACTTCCTGAGGCTGAGCTTTTATCCATTTTCCTTTTTTTTTAAAAGAGAGTGAGTAAAACTTACCTCTTCATACTATCTTCGTGAACATTTTGCCTGTTTTGATTTTTTTTATCCATTCCCTACCTCAGCACAATTTTGAGGGCAGGTGTCCTTTACAGCCCTGAGTCCTTGTGAATGGTAAGTGACCATTAGCTGGGGGTTAAAAGCTGCTCTTGCGGGAATCGGCCACAAGGCGGCAGCATTTCTCCTTTACCAAATCTGGTTACTAGGGCAACAGAGCCTTACTGGAAGTGGTGTTCTAGGTTGTAAATTAGAATGGAATGTGCGAGGAAAAAGCCCTTTAAGTTTATGTCTCCTTACTTCTTGTTGGTATTTTTAACTTAATTTTTATTTTTTCTCACAGCAAACTTGATTACAATGTTTTGTTTGTTCTAGGTGTGCAAGATGTGGTTCTTTCACACATATACATATATCTATTCTTCTTCGGATCCTTTTCCCATGTAGGTTATGACACAATGTTGAGTAGTCTTCTCTTGGTATTGCGTAGGTCTTTGGTGATTCTATATTTCACATGTGTTTGTATCTCTCTGTTAACCTCAATATGGTAATGTATCCAATCCTCACACCTGTCCATTTGGTGAACCATAAGTTTTTTAATGAATCTATGAAAGTGTTTCTCTGTGGAAATATCTTTGTTTGTATCATTTTTTAGGTAACACCTATATGTGATACGATAGGATATGTGTTTTTCGCTTTCTCACTTACTCCAAGTTGCGTGATTACTTCTAGACTCATCTGTGGTGCTGGAAATGGCATCGTTTCATTTTTTTCACTAGCTCATATTCCATCTGTACAGGTAGCAGTTCTTCTTTGTCCACCCATCTGTCGGTGGACTTTTTGGTTACTTCCATATCTTGGCTACTGTAATACTATGCAATGCAGATTTGCGTGCCTGTGTCCTTCCAATTCTGTCTTCTTAGTTTATAGGTCCAGGAATAGGTCTGCTGGAACATATGGTAGCTCAATGTTTACCTTTTAAAGGCACCTCTATTCTGTTCTCCTTAGTGGCTCTTTCCAGGTTACGTCCCACTTAAAGTGGAGGGTATGTATTTCTTCCAGCTCCTTCAGGATTTATTCTTTGTAGTTTTTGCTGATGGTTATTCTGAGTGGTGTGAGCTGATACCTCTTTGTGGTTGAATTTGCATGTGTCTCATAATGCGTTGAAATTGATCTTTAAGACATGTCCTTTTTATTTTTCCAGCTGTGATTAGAGCTTATTTCTTCAAAGTGTTTTCTTAAAGTATGTGTCACCATTTGAAATATTTTGGCCATTATCTCCCTCAAGACATTTTGAGGGCAGGTTTCATTTACAGCCCTGCAGTACTTGTTCATATGAAGTGACCATTAGCTCAGGCTTTAAACCTGCTTTTGCAGGTAACGGCCAGAGAGCGGCAGCCTTTCTACGTTCCCCTTGCTGGTACTAGGGAAACAGACCTACCGGCCAGTGGTGTTCTTCGGTTATAAGTTAGAGTGCCATGTGCCCGGATAAACCCACAAATGTTGATGTCTCCTTGCTTTTGTTTGTTTTTAAATTTCATTTATATTTATTATTAGAGTAATATTCCATTGTGTACGTGGACCACTTCTTCTTGGTGCATTCCTCGGTTGATGGACATTTTCATTGCTTCCAAGTGCTGGCTATGGTAAATCTTGCTGGCGTACAGGTTTGCCAGCCTGTGACTTTTTGATTCTCATTTTCTCAGGTGATAGGCCAAGCAGTGGTTGTGATTGATTGACTGGTAGCTCAATGTTTCCCTTTTCAAAGCACCTACACTGTGTTTTCATTAGTGGCTCTTTACATGCCCCCCCTTACAACCGAGGGTACGCATTTCTCCACACTCCCTTCACCGTTTATTTTTTGCAGCATTTTTCCTAATGGCCATTCTGACTGCTGTGAGCTGATAGGTTTTTGTAATATGGGTATGCCTGTCATTAAATTTTTTAAAATTCATCATATTCCTACATCGTTCTCTTTTCTCTTAAAAGAAAAAACCGTGAGTACAATATAGCTCTTGAAATTGTCTTCTTCGAAGGTTGCCCTCTTTTGAATTTTTTGGTCGATTTTTGACCCCAGAAATTTTCTGGAGGGCAGGTGTCATTTACAGAACTGCAAGTTGGTGAAAATTTAGTGACCTTTCGCAGTGGGTTCAAACCTGCTGTTGTGGGAAACGGCCACAAGGAGGTAGCATTTCTCCATTCCCCAATCTGGGTACTAGGGCAGCAGAGCCTTTCTGGAAGTCATTGTCCTAGGTTGTAAATTAGAATGGAATTTGCCAGGAGAAATCCCCAGAAGTTTATGTCTCATTACTTCTTCTTGGTTTTTAAAAGTTTTTTAATCTGGGTAAAGTTTAGAATATTGTTTATCCTAGGTGTACACAATCTGGTTCATTTGTACATTATGTATGTCTATTAATGTACAGATCCTCTTCCCATGTAAAATATTACAGTGTTCCGTCGACCTCCCTTGCTATATGTTCGGACTTTTTGATACATGTACAAAATATGTATTTGTATATGTATAGTAACACTAATCTTCATTTCTCAATTTCCCCCCTCCTTTCCTTTCAGATGAGCATAGTTTGTTTTCTCAGCCTGTGAGTGTCTTTCTCTTTGGAAATACGTTCATCTGTGCCAGTTATTAGATAATGCCATAAGTGATAATATAGGATATAGGTGTTTTGCTTTCCGACCTACTTCATGTTTTGTGATTATCTCCAGGCTCATCTATGGTGCCTCAAAGAGCAGTGCTTCAATGTTTTCCATGGCTAATATTCCATGTGTACATGGACCACTTCTTCTTGGTGCATTCCTCTGTTGATGGACATTTTCGTTGCTTCCAAGTGTTGCCTATGGTAAATATTGCTGGAGTGCAGGATTGCCAGCCTGTGATTTTTGATTTTCCTTTTCTCAGGGGATAGACCCAGCAGTGGGTATGATTGATTGACTGGTATGGTAGCTCAACGTTTACCTTTTCAAGGCACCTCAATTGTGCTTTCATTAGTGGCTCTTACCACGTCCCCCTTAGAATCGAGGGTACGCATTTCTCCACAATCACGTCAGCATTTCTAGTTTGCAGCATTTTTGTTGATGGCCATTCTGACTGGTGTGAGCTGACAGGTTTTTGTAATTTGGGTTTACATGTCTGTAAAAATTCCTACAATTCATCATTTTTCCACGCCTTTTACTTTTCTGTTAAAAGAAAAAAGAAAGAAAGTGTGAGTGTAATATACCTCTTCAAATTTTCTTTTTGGAAGGTTGCACTCTAGAATTTTTTGGTCGATTTTCGACCTCAGTATTTTTTGGAGGGCCGGTGTCATTTACAGACCTGCAATTGGTGAATAATTAGTGACCTTTTGCAGTGGGTTCAAAGCTGCTGTTGTGGGAAACGGCCACAAGGATGCAGCATTTCTCGATTCCCAAATCTGGGTACTAGGGCAGCAGAGCCGTTCTGGAAGTTGTCTGCCTAGGTTTTCAATTTGGATGGAATGTGCCAGGAAAACCCCCCATAAGTTTATGTCTCATTACTCCTAGTTCGTTGTTTTAATTTTTTCAATTGGGGTAATGGTTAGAATGTTGCTTGTCCAAGGTGTACACACTCTGGTTCATCTACATATCATATATACCTATTTATGTAGAGATCCTCTTCCCGTGTAAATTATTACAGAGTGTTCCGTAATCCTTCCTTGCTATATGGTCGGTCTTTTTGATATATGTATATAATATGTATTTGTATACATATGGTAACGCTAATCTTCATGTATCCATTCCCCCCACCTTTCCTTTTAGATAAGCATAGTTTTTTTTTTTAATAAGTCTGTGATTGCCTTTCTCTGTGGAAATATGTTCATTTGTGTCAGTTATTAGATAACGCCTATAAGTGATATCATAGGTTATAGGACTTTTCCTTTCCGACTTACCTCATGTTCTGTGATTATCTCCAAGATCATCTATGGTGCCTCAAAGAGCAGTGTTTCATTGTTTTCCATGGCTAGTATTCATTGTGTACATGGACCACTTCTTCTTTATCCTTTCGTCTGTTGATGGACATTTTGGTTGCTTCACTGTCTTGTCTATTGTGAATAAGGCTGCAGTGCAGCTTTTGCAGCCCGGGTCTTCTTCATTCTGGTCTTCTCAGGTGAGAGGCCCTTTGGTGCGCCTGCTGGATTGAATGGTACCTCAATTTTTCTTTTCAACGCAGCTTCTTTCTGTTCTCATTATTAGCGTTTAACCCTTTTACATCTCACCAGCAGCTAGAGGGTACACAGTTCTCTTAAACCTCTTCAGCATTTATTGTTTGTAGACTTTTTGCCAATGGTCAGTCGACTGGTGTGAGTTGAAAACTTTTTGTAGATTAGATTGCATGAGTCTAATACTTCCTGAGGCTGAGCTTTTATCCATTTTCCTTTTTTTTTAAAAGAGAGTGAGTAAAACTTACCTCTTCATACTATCTTCGTGAACATTTTGCCTGTTTTGAATTTTTTTATCCATTCCCTACCTCAGCACAATTTTGAGGGCAGGTGTCCTTTACAGCCCTGAGTCCTTGTGAATGGTAAGTGACCATTAGCTGGGGGTTAAAAGCTGCTCTTGCGGGAATCGGCCACAAGGCGGCAGCATTTCTCCTTTACCAAATCTGGTTACTAGGGCAACAGAGCCTTACTGGAAGTGGTGTTCTAGGTTGTAAATTAGAATGGAATGTGCGAGGAAAAAGCCCTTTAAGTTTATGTCTCCTTACTTCTTGTTGGTATTTTTAACTTAATTTTTATTTTTTCTCACAGCAAACTTGATTACAATGTTTTGTTTGTTCTAGGTGTGCAAGATGTGGTTCTTTCACACATATACATATATCTATTCTTCTTCGGATCCTTTTCCCATGTAGGTTATGACACAATGTTGAGTAGTCTTCTCTTGGTATTGCGTAGGTCTTTGGTGATTCTATATTTCACATGTGTTTGTATCTCTCTGTTAACCTCAATATGGTAATGTATCCAATCCTCACACCTGTCCATTTGGTGAACCATAAGTTTTTTAATGAATCTATGAAAGTGTTTCTCTGTGGAAATATCTTTGTTTGTATCATTTTTTAGGTAACACCTATATGTGATACGATAGGATATGTGTTTTTCGCTTTCTCACTTACTCCAAGTTGCGTGATTACTTCTAGACTCATCTGTGGTGCTGGAAATGGCATCGTTTCATTTTTTTCACTAGCTCATATTCCATCTGTACAGGTAGCAGTTCTTCTTTGTCCACCCATCTGTCGGTGGACTTTTTGGTTACTTCCATATCTTGGCTACTGTAATACTATGCAATGCAGATTTGCGTGCCTGTGTCCTTCCAATTCTGTCTTCTTAGTTTATAGGTCCAGGAATAGGTCTGCTGGAACATATGGTAGCTCAATGTTTACCTTTTAAAGGCACCTCTATTCTGTTCTCCTTAGTGGCTCTTTCCAGGTTACGTCCCACTTAAAGTGGAGGGTATGTATTTCTTCCCAGCTCCTTCAGGATTTATTCTTTGTAGTTTTTGCTGATGGTTATTCTGAGTGGTGTGAGCTGATACCTCTTTGTGGTTGAATTTGCATGTGTCTCATAATGCGTTGAAATTGATCTTTAAGACATGTCCTTTTTATTTTTCCAGCTGTGATTAGAGCTTATTTCTTCAAAGTGTTTTCTTAAAGTATGTGTCACCATTTGAAATATTTTGGCCATTATCTCCCTCAAGACATTTTGAGGGCAGGTTTCATTTACAGCCCTGCAGTACTTGTTCATATGAAGTGACCATTAGCTCAGGCTTTAAACCTGCTTTTGCAGGTAACGGCCAGAGAGCGGCAGCCTTTCTACGTTCCCCTTGCTGGTACTAGGGAAACAGACCTACCGGCCAGTGGTGTTCTTCGGTTATAAGTTAGAGTGCCATGTGCCCGGATAAACCCACAAATGTTGATGTCTCCTTGCTTTTGTTTGTTTTTAAATTTCATTTATAGTTATTATTAGAGTAATATTCCATTGTGTACGTGGACCACTTCTTCTTGGTGCATTCCTCGGTTGATGGACATTTTCATTGCTTCCAAGTGCTGGCTATGGTAAATCTTGCTGGCGTACAGGTTTGCCAGCCTGTGACTTTTTGATTCTCATTTTCTCAGGTGATAGGCCAAGCAGTGGTTGTGATTGATTGACTGGTAGCTCAATGTTTCCCTTTTCAAAGCACCTACACTGTGTTTTCATTAGTGGCTCTTTACATGCCCCCCCTTACAACCGAGGGTACGCATTTCTCCACACTCCCTTCACCGTTTATTTTTTGCAGCATTTTTCCTAATGGCCATTCTGACTGCTGTGAGCTGATAGGTTTTTGTAATATGGGTATGCCTGTCATTAAATTTTTTAAAATTCATCATATTCCTACATCGTTCTCTTTTCTCTTAAAAGAAAAAACCGTGAGTACAATGTAGCTCTTGAAATTGTCTTCTTCGAAGGTTGCCCTCTTTTGAATTTTTTGGTCGATTTTGGACCCCAGAAATTTTCTGGAGGGCAGGTGTCATTTACAGAACTGCAAGTTGGTGAAAATTTAGTGACCTTTCGCAGTGGGTTCAAACCTGCTGTTGTGGGAAACGGCCACAAGGAGGTAGCATTTCTCCATTCCCCAATCTGGGTACTAGGGCAGCAGAGCCTTTCTGGAAGTCATTGTCCTAGGTTGTAAATTAGAATGGAATTTGTCAGGAGAAATCCCCATAAGTTTATGTCTCATTACTTCTTCTTGGTTTTTAAAAGTTTTTTAATCTGGGTAAAGTTTAGAATATTGTTTATCCTAGGTGTACACAATCTGGTTCATTTGTACATTATGTATGTCTATTAATGTACAGATCCTCTTCCCATGTAAAATATTACAGTGTTCCGTCGACCTCCCTTGCTATATGTTCGGACTTTTTGATACATGTACAAAATATGTATTTGTATATGTATAGTAACACTAATCTTCATTTCTCAATTTCCCCCCTCCTTTCCTTTCAGATGAGCATAGTTTGTTTTCTCAGCCTGTGAGTGTCTTTCTCTTTGGAAATACGTTCATCTGTGCCAGTTATTAGATAATGCCATAAGTGATAATATAGGATATAGGTGTTTTGCTTTCCGACCTACTTCATGTTTTGTGATTATCTCCAGGCTCATCTATGGTGCCTCAAAGAGCAGTGCTTCAATGTTTTCCATGGCTAATATTCCATGTGTACATGGACCACTTCTTCTTGGTGCATTCCTCTGTTGATGGACATTTTCGTTGCTTCCAAGTGTTGCCTATGGTAAATATTGCTGGAGTGCAGGATTGCCAGCCTGTGATTTTTGATTTTCCTTTTCTCAGGGGATAGACCCAGCAGTGGGTATGATTGATTGACTGGTATGGTAGCTCAACGTTTACCTTTTCAAGGCACCTCAATTGTGCTTTCATTAGTGGCTCTTACCACGTCCCCCTTAGAATCGAGGGTACGCATTTCTCCACAATCACGTCAGCATTTCTAGTTTGCAGCATTTTTGTTGATGGCCATTCTGACTGGTGTGAGCTGACAGGTTTTTGTAATTTGGGTTTACATGTCTGTAAAAATTCCTACAATTCATCATTTTTCCACGCCTTTTACTTTTCTGTTAAAAGAAAAAAGAAAGAAAGTGTGAGTGTAATATACCTCTTCAAATTTTCTTTTTGGAAGGTTGCACTCTAGAATTTTTTGGTCGATTTTCGACCTCAGTATTTTTTGGAGGGCCGGTGTCATTTACAGACCTGCAATTGGTGAATAATTAGTGACCTTTTGCAGTGGGTTCAAAGCTGCTGTTGTGGGAAACGGCCACAAGGATGCAGCATTTCTCGATTCCCAAATCTGGGTACTAGGGCAGCAGAGCCGTTCTGGAAGTTGTCTGCCTAGGTTTTCAATTTGGATGGAATGTGCCAGGAAAACCCCCCATAAGTTTATGTCTCATTACTCCTAGTTCGTTGTTTTAATTTTTTCAATTGGGGTAATGGTTAGAATGTTGCTTGTCCAAGGTGTACACACTCTGGTTCATCTACATATCATATATACCTATTTATGTAGAGATCCTCTTCCCGTGTAAATTATTACAGAGTGTTCCGTAATCCTTCCTTGCTATATGGTCGGTCTTTTTGATATATGTATATAATATGTATTTGTATACATATGGTAACGCTAATCTTCATGTATCCATTCCCCCCACCTTTCCTTTTAGATAAGCATAGTTTTTTTTTTTAATAAGTCTGTGATTGCCTTTCTCTGTGGAAATATGTTCATTTGTGTCAGTTATTAGATAACGCCTATAAGTGATATCATAGGTTATAGGACTTTTCCTTTCCGACTTACCTCATGTTCTGTGATTATCTCCAAGATCATCTATGGTGCCTCAAAGAGCAGTGTTTCATTGTTTTCCATGGCTAGTATTCATTGTGTACATGGACCACTTCTTCTTTATCCTTTCGTCTGTTGATGGACATTTTGGTTGCTTCACTGTCTTGTCTATTGTGAATAAGGCTGCAGTGCAGCTTTTGCAGCCCGGGTCTTCTTCATTCTGGTCTTCTCAGGTGAGAGGCCCTTTGGTGCGCCTGCTGGATTGAATGGTACCTCAATTTTTCTTTTCAACGCAGCTTCTTTCTGTTCTCATTATTAGCGTTTAACCCTTTTACATCTCACCAGCAGCTAGAGGGTACACAGTTCTCTTAAACCTCTTCAGCATTTATTGTTTGTAGACTTTTTGCCAATGGTCAGTCGACTGGTGTGAGTTGAAAACTTTTTGTAGATTAGATTGCATGAGTCTAATACTTCCTGAGGCTGAGCTTTTATCCATTTTCCTTTTTTTTTAAAAGAGAGTGAGTAAAACTTACCTCTTCATACTATCTTCGTGAACATTTTGCCTGTTTTGAATTTTTTTATCCATTCCCTACCTCAGCACAATTTTGAGGGCAGGTGTCCTTTACAGCCCTGAGTCCTTGTGAATGGTAAGTGACCATTAGCTGGGGGTTAAAAGCTGCTCTTGCGGGAATCGGCCACAAGGCGGCAGCATTTCTCCTTTACCAAATCTGGTTACTAGGGCAACAGAGCCTTACTGGAAGTGGTGTTCTAGGTTGTAAATTAGAATGGAATGTGCGAGGAAAAAGCCCTTTAAGTTTATGTCTCCTTACTTCTTGTTGGTATTTTTAACTTAATTTTTATTTTTTCTCACAGCAAACTTGATTACAATGTTTTGTTTGTTCTAGGTGTGCAAGATGTGGTTCTTTCACACATATACATATATCTATTCTTCTTCGGATCCTTTTCCCATGTAGGTTATGACACAATGTTGAGTAGTCTTCTCTTGGTATTGCGTAGGTCTTTGGTGATTCTATATTTCACATGTGTTTGTATCTCTCTGTTAACCTCAATATGGTAATGTATCCAATCCTCACACCTGTCCATTTGGTGAACCATAAGTTTTTTAATGAATCTATGAAAGTGTTTCTCTGTGGAAATATCTTTGTTTGTATCATTTTTTAGGTAACACCTATATGTGATACGATAGGATATGTGTTTTTCGCTTTCTCACTTACTCCAAGTTGCGTGATTACTTCTAGACTCATCTGTGGTGCTGGAAATGGCATCGTTTCATTTTTTTCACTAGCTCATATTCCATCTGTACAGGTAGCAGTTCTTCTTTGTCCACCCATCTGTCGGTGGACTTTTTGGTTACTTCCATATCTTGGCTACTGTAATACTATGCAATGCAGATTTGCGTGCCTGTGTCCTTCCAATTCTGTCTTCTTAGTTTATAGGTCCAGGAATAGGTCTGCTGGAACATATGGTAGCTCAATGTTTACCTTTTAAAGGCACCTCTATTCTGTTCTCCTTAGTGGCTCTTTCCAGGTTACGTCCCACTTAAAGTGGAGGGTATGTATTTCTTCCCAGCTCCTTCAGGATTTATTCTTTGTAGTTTTTGCTGATGGTTATTCTGAGTGGTGTGAGCTGATACCTCTTTGTGGTTGAATTTGCATGTGTCTCATAATGCGTTGAAATTGATCTTTAAGACATGTCCTTTTTATTTTTCCAGCTGTGATTAGAGCTTATTTCTTCAAAGTGTTTTCTTAAAGTATGTGTCACCATTTGAAATATTTTGGCCATTATCTCCCTCAAGACATTTTGAGGGCAGGTTTCATTTACAGCCCTGCAGTACTTGTTCATATGAAGTGACCATTAGCTCAGGCTTTAAACCTGCTTTTGCAGGTAACGGCCAGAGAGCGGCAGCCTTTCTACGTTCCCCTTGCTGGTACTAGGGAAACAGACCTACCGGCCAGTGGTGTTCTTCGGTTATAAGTTAGAGTGCCATGTGCCCGGATAAACCCACAAATGTTGATGTCTCCTTGCTTTTGTTTGTTTTTAAATTTCATTTATAGTTATTATTAGAGTAATATTCCATTGTGTACGTGGACCACTTCTTCTTGGTGCATTCCTCGGTTGATGGACATTTTCATTGCTTCCAAGTGCTGGCTATGGTAAATCTTGCTGGCGTACAGGTTTGCCAGCCTGTGACTTTTTGATTCTCATTTTCTCAGGTGATAGGCCAAGCAGTGGTTGTGATTGATTGACTGGTAGCTCAATGTTTCCCTTTTCAAAGCACCTACACTGTGTTTTCATTAGTGGCTCTTTACATGCCCCCCCTTACAACCGAGGGTACGCATTTCTCCACACTCCCTTCACCGTTTATTTTTTGCAGCATTTTTCCTAATGGCCATTCTGACTGCTGTGAGCTGATAGGTTTTTGTAATATGGGTATGCCTGTCATTAAATTTTTTAAAATTCATCATATTCCTACATCGTTCTCTTTTCTCTTAAAAGAAAAAACCGTGAGTACAATGTAGCTCTTGAAATAGTCTTCTTCGAAGGTTGCCCTCTTTTGAATTTTTTGGTCGATTTTGGACCCCAGAAATTTTCTGGAGGGCAGGTGTCATTTACAGAACTGCAAGTTGGTGAAAATTTAGTGACCTTTCGCAGTGGGTTCAAACCTGCTGTTGTGGGAAACGGCCACAAGGAGGTAGCATTTCTCCATTCCCCAATCTGGGTACTAGGGCAGCAGAGCCTTTCTGGAAGTCATTGTCCTAGGTTGTAAATTAGAATGGAATTTGCCAGGAGAAATCCCCATAAGTTTATGTCTCATTACTTCTTCTTGGTTTTTAAAAGTTTTTTAATCTGGGTAAAGTTTAGAATATTGTTTATCCTAGGTGTACACAATCTGGTTCATTTGTACATTATGTATGTCTATTAATGTACAGATCCTCTTCCCATGTAAAATATTACAGTGTTCCGTCGACCTCCCTTGCTATATGTTCGGTCTTTTTGATACATGTACAAAATATGTATTTGTATATGTATAGTAACACTAATCTTCATTTCTCAATTTCCCCCCTCCTTTCCTTTCAGATGAGCATAGTTTGTTTTCTCAGCCTGTGAGTGTCTTTCTCTTTGGAAATACGTTCATCTGTGCCAGTTATTAGATAATGCCATAAGTGATAATATAGGATATAGGTGTTTTGCTTTCCGACCTACTTCATGTTTTGTGATTATCTCCAGGCTCATCTATGGTGCCTCAAAGAGCAGTGCTTCAATGTTTTCCATGGCTAATATTCCATGTGTACATGGACCACTTCTTCTTGGTGCATTCCTCTGTTGATGGACATTTTCGTTGCTTCCAAGTGTTGCCTATGGTAAATATTGCTGGAGTGCAGGATTGCCAGCCTGTGATTTTTGATTTTCCTTTTCTCAGGGGATAGACCCAGCAGTGGGTATGATTGATTGACTGGTATGGTAGCTCAACGTTTACCTTTTCAAGGCACCTCAATTGTGCTTTCATTAGTGGCTCTTACCACGTCCCCCTTAGAATCGAGGGTACGCATTTCTCCACAATCACGTCAGCATTTCTAGTTTGCAGCATTTTTGTTGATGGCCATTCTGACTGGTGTGAGCTGACAGGTTTTTGTAATTTGGGTTTACATGTCTGTAAATATTCCTACAATTCATCATTTTTCCACGCCTTTTACTTTTCTGTTAAAAGAAAAAAGAAAGAAAGTGTGAGTGTAATATACCTCTTCAAATTTTCTTTTTGGAAGGTTGCACTCTAGAATTTTTTGGTCGATTTTCGACCTCAGTATTTTTTGGAGGGCCGGTGTCATTTACAGACCTGCAATTGGTGAATAATTAGTGACCTTTTGCAGTGGGTTCAAAGCTGCTGTTGTGGGAAATGGCCACAAGGATGCAGCATTTCTCGATTCCCAAATCTGGGTACTAGGGCAGCAGAGCCGTTCTGGAAGTTGTCTGCCTAGGTTTTCAATTTGGATGGAATGTGCCAGGAAAACCCCCCATAAGTTTATGTCTCATTACTCCTAGTTCGTTGTTTTAATTTTTTCAATTGGGGTAATGGTTAGAATGTTGCTTGTCCAAGGTGTACACACTCTGGTTCATCTACATATCATATATACCTATTTATGTAGAGATCCTCTTCCCGTGTAAATTATTACAGAGTGTTCCGTAATCCTTCCTTGCTATATGGTCGGTCTTTTTGATATATGTATATAATATGTATTTGTATACATATGGTAACGCTAATCTTCATGTATCCATTCCCCCCACCTTTCCTTTTAGATAAGCATAGTTTTTTTTTTTAATAAGTCTGTGATTGCCTTTCTCTGTGGAAATATGTTCATTTGTGTCAGTTATTAGATAACGCCTATAAGTGATATCATAGGTTATAGGACTTTTCCTTTCCGACTTACCTCATGTTCTGTGATTATCTCCAAGATCATCTATGGTGCCTCAAAGAGCAGTGTTTCATTGTTTTCCATGGCTAGTATTCATTGTGTACATGGACCACTTCTTCTTTATCCTTTCGTCTGTTGATGGACATTTTGGTTGCTTCACTGTCTTGTCTATTGTGAATAAGGCTGCAGTGCAGCTTTTGCAGCCCGGGTCTTCTTCATTCTGGTCTTCTCAGGTGAGAGGCCCTTTGGTGCGCCTGCTGGATTGAATGGTACCTCAATTTTTCTTTTCAACGCAGCTTCTTTCTGTTCTCATTATTAGCGTTTAACCCTTTTACATCTCACCAGCAGCTAGAGGGTACACAGTTCTCTTAAACCTCTTCAGCATTTATTGTTTGTAGACTTTTTGCCAATGGTCAGTCGACTGGTGTGAGTTGAAAACTTTTTGTAGATTAGATTGCATGAGTCTAATACTTCCTGAGGCTGAGCTTTTATCCATTTTCCTTTTTTTTTAAAAGAGAGTGAGTAAAACTTACCTCTTCATACTATCTTCGTGAACATTTTGCCTGTTTTGAATTTTTTTATCCATTCCCTACCTCAGCACAATTTTGAGGGCAGGTGTCCTTTACAGCCCTGAGTCCTTGTGAATGGTAAGTGACCATTAGCTGGGGGTTAAAAGCTGCTCTTGCGGGAATCGGCCACAAGGCGGCAGCATTTCTCCTTTACCAAATCTGGTTACTAGGGCAACAGAGCCTTACTGGAAGTGGTGTTCTAGGTTGTAAATTAGAATGGAATGTGCGAGGAAAAAGCCCTTTAAGTTTATGTCTCCTTACTTCTTGTTGGTATTTTTAACTTAATTTTTATTTTTTCTCACAGCAAACTTGATTACAATGTTTTGTTTGTTCTAGGTGTGCAAGATGTGGTTCTTTCACACATATACATATATCTATTCTTCTTCGGATCCTTTTCCCATGTAGGTTATGACACAATGTTGAGTAGTCTTCTCTTGGTATTGCGTAGGTCTTTGGTGATTCTATATTTCACATGTGTTTGTATCTCTCTGTTAACCTCAATATGGTAATGTATCCAATCCTCACACCTGTCCATTTGGTGAACCATAAGTTTTTTAATGAATCTATGAAAGTGTTTCTCTGTGGAAATATCTTTGTTTGTATCATTTTTTAGGTAACACCTATATGTGATACGATAGGATATGTGTTTTTCGCTTTCTCACTTACTCCAAGTTGCGTGATTACTTCTAGACTCATCTGTGGTGCTGGAAATGGCATCGTTTCATTTTTTTCACTAGCTCATATTCCATCTGTACAGGTAGCAGTTCTTCTTTGTCCACCCATCTGTCGGTGGACTTTTTGGTTACTTCCATATCTTGGCTACTGTAATACTATGCAATGCAGATTTGCGTGCCTGTGTCCTTCCAATTCTGTCTTCTTAGTTTATAGGTCCAGGAATAGGTCTGCTGGAACATATGGTAGCTCAATGTTTACCTTTTAAAGGCACCTCTATTCTGTTCTCCTTAGTGGCTCTTTCCAGGTTACGTCCCACTTAAAGTGGAGGGTATGTATTTCTTCCCAGCTCCTTCAGGATTTATTCTTTGTAGTTTTTGCTGATGGTTATTCTGAGTGGTGTGAGCTGATACCTCTTTGTGGTTGAATTTGCATGTGTCTCATAATGCGTTGAAATTGATCTTTAAGACATGTCCTTTTTATTTTTCCAGCTGTGATTAGAGCTTATTTCTTCAAAGTGTTTTCTTAAAGTATGTGTCACCATTTGAAATATTTTGGCCATTATCTCCCTCAAGACATTTTGAGGGCAGGTTTCATTTACAGCCCTGCAGTACTTGTTCATATGAAGTGACCATTAGCTCAGGCTTTAAACCTGCTTTTGCAGGTAACGGCCAGAGAGCGGCAGCCTTTCTACGTTCCCCTTGCTGGTACTAGGGAAACAGACCTACCGGCCAGTGGTGTTCTTCGGTTATAAGTTAGAGTGCCATGTGCCCGGATAAACCCACAAATGTTGATGTCTCCTTGCTTTTGTTTGTTTTTAAATTTCATTTATATTTATTATTAGAGTAATATTCCATTGTGTACGTGGACCACTTCTTCTTGGTGCATTCCTCGGTTGATGGACATTTTCATTGCTTCCAAGTGCTGGCTATGGTAAATCTTGCTGGCGTACAGGTTTGCCAGCCTGTGACTTTTTGATTCTCATTTTCTCAGGTGATAGGCCAAGCAGTGGTTGTGATTGATTGACTGGTAGCTCAATGTTTCCCTTTTCAAAGCACCTACACTGTGTTTTCATTAGTGGCTCTTTACATGCCCCCCCTTACAACCGAGGGTACGCATTTCTCCACACTCCCTTCACCGTTTATTTTTTGCAGCATTTTTCCTAATGGCCATTCTGACTGCTGTGAGCTGATAGGTTTTTGTAATATGGGTATGCCTGTCATTAAATTTTTTAAAATTCATCATATTCCTACATCGTTCTCTTTTCTCTTAAAAGAAAAAACCGTGAGTACAATATAGCTCTTGAAATTGTCTTCTTCGAAGGTTGCCCTCTTTTGAATTTTTTGGTCGATTTTTGACCCCAGAAATTTTCTGGAGGGCAGGTGTCATTTACAGAACTGCAAGTTGGTGAAAATTTAGTGACCTTTCGCAGTGGGTTCAAACCTGCTGTTGTGGGAAACGGCCACAAGGAGGTAGCATTTCTCCATTCCCCAATCTGGGTACTAGGGCAGCAGAGCCTTTCTGGAAGTCATTGTCCTAGGTTGTAAATTAGAATGGAATTTGCCAGGAGAAATCCCCAGAAGTTTATGTCTCATTACTTCTTCTTGGTTTTTAAAAGTTTTTTAATCTGGGTAAAGTTTAGAATATTGTTTATCCTAGGTGTACACAATCTGGTTCATTTGTACATTATGTATGTCTATTAATGTACAGATCCTCTTCCCATGTAAAATATTACAGTGTTCCGTCGACCTCCCTTGCTATATGTTCGGACTTTTTGATACATGTACAAAATATGTATTTGTATATGTATAGTAACACTAATCTTCATTTCTCAATTTCCCCCCTCCTTTCCTTTCAGATGAGCATAGTTTGTTTTCTCAGCCTGTGAGTGTCTTTCTCTTTGGAAATACGTTCATCTGTGCCAGTTATTAGATAATGCCATAAGTGATAATATAGGATATAGGTGTTTTGCTTTCCGACCTACTTCATGTTTTGTGATTATCTCCAGGCTCATCTATGGTGCCTCAAAGAGCAGTGCTTCAATGTTTTCCATGGCTAATATTCCATGTGTACATGGACCACTTCTTCTTGGTGCATTCCTCTGTTGATGGACATTTTCGTTGCTTCCAAGTGTTGCCTATGGTAAATATTGCTGGAGTGCAGGATTGCCAGCCTGTGATTTTTGATTTTCCTTTTCTCAGGGGATAGACCCAGCAGTGGGTATGATTGATTGACTGGTATGGTAGCTCAACGTTTACCTTTTCAAGGCACCTCAATTGTGCTTTCATTAGTGGCTCTTACCACGTCCCCCTTAGAATCGAGGGTACGCATTTCTCCACAATCACGTCAGCATTTCTAGTTTGCAGCATTTTTGTTGATGGCCATTCTGACTGGTGTGAGCTGACAGGTTTTTGTAATTTGGGTTTACATGTCTGTAAAAATTCCTACAATTCATCATTTTTCCACGCCTTTTACTTTTCTGTTAAAAGAAAAAAGAAAGAAAGTGTGAGTGTAATATACCTCTTCAAATTTTCTTTTTGGAAGGTTGCACTCTAGAATTTTTTGGTCGATTTTCGACCTCAGTATTTTTTGGAGGGCCGGTGTCATTTACAGACCTGCAATTGGTGAATAATTAGTGACCTTTTGCAGTGGGTTCAAAGCTGCTGTTGTGGGAAACGGCCACAAGGATGCAGCATTTCTCGATTCCCAAATCTGGGTACTAGGGCAGCAGAGCCGTTCTGGAAGTTGTCTGCCTAGGTTTTCAATTTGGATGGAATGTGCCAGGAAAACCCCCCATAAGTTTATGTCTCATTACTCCTAGTTCGTTGTTTTAATTTTTTCAATTGGGGTAATGGTTAGAATGTTGCTTGTCCAAGGTGTACACACTCTGGTTCATCTACATATCATATATACCTATTTATGTAGAGATCCTCTTCCCGTGTAAATTATTACAGAGTGTTCCGTAATCCTTCCTTGCTATATGGTCGGTCTTTTTGATATATGTATATAATATGTATTTGTATACATATGGTAACGCTAATCTTCATGTATCCATTCCCCCCACCTTTCCTTTTAGATAAGCATAGTTTTTTTTTTTTAATAAGTCTGTGATTGCCTTTCTCTGTGGAAATATGTTCATTTGTGTCAGTTATTAGATAACGCCTATAAGTGATATCATAGGTTATAGGACTTTTCCTTTCCGACTTACCTCATGTTCTGTGATTATCTCCAAGATCATCTATGGTGCCTCAAAGAGCAGTGTTTCATTGTTTTCCATGGCTAGTATTCATTGTGTACATGGACCACTTCTTCTTTATCCTTTCGTCTGTTGATGGACATTTTGGTTGCTTCACTGTCTTATCTATTGTGAATAAGGCTGCAGTGCAGCTTTTGCAGCCCGGGTCTTCTTCATTCTGGTCTTCTCAGGTGAGAGGCCCTTTGGTGCGCCTGCTGGATTGAATGGTACCTCAATTTTTCTTTTCAACGCAGCTTCTTTCTGTTCTCATTATTAGCGTTTAACCCTTTTACATCTCACCAGCAGCTAGAGGGTACACAGTTCTCTTAAACCTCTTCAGCATTTATTGTTTGTAGACTTTTTGCCAATGGTCAGTCGACTGGTGTGAGTTGAAAACTTTTTGTAGATTAGATTGCATGAGTCTAATACTTCCTGAGGCTGAGCTTTTATCCATTTTCCTTTTTTTTTAAAAGAGAGTGAGTAAAACTTACCTCTTCATACTATCTTCGTGAACATTTTGCCTGTTTTGAATTTTTTTATCCATTCCCTACCTCAGCACAATTTTGAGGGCAGGTGTCCTTTACAGCCCTGAGTCCTTGTGAATGGTAAGTGACCATTAGCTGGGGGTTAAAAGCTGCTCTTGCGGGAATCGGCCACAAGGCGGCAGCATTTCTCCTTTACCAAATCTGGTTACTAGGGCAACAGAGCCTTACTGGAAGTGGTGTTCTAGGTTGTAAATTAGAATGGAATGTGCGAGGAAAAAGCCCTTTAAGTTTATGTCTCCTTACTTCTTGTTGGTATTTTTAACTTAATTTTTATTTTTTCTCACAGCAAACTTGATTACAATGTTTTGTTTGTTCTAGGTGTGCAAGATGTGGTTCTTTCACACATATACATATATCTATTCTTCTTCGGATCCTTTTCCCATGTAGGTTATGACACAATGTTGAGTAGTCTTCTCTTGGTATTGCGTAGGTCTTTGGTGATTCTATATTTCACATGTGTTTGTATCTCTCTGTTAACCTCAATATGGTAATGTATCCAATCCTCACACCTGTCCATTTGGTGAACCATAAGTTTTTTAATGAATCTATGAAAGTGTTTCTCTGTGGAAATATCTTTGTTTGTATCATTTTTTAGGTAACACCTATATGTGATACGATAGGATATGTGTTTTTCGCTTTCTCACTTACTCCAAGTTGCGTGATTACTTCTAGACTCATCTGTGGTGCTGGAAATGGCATCGTTTCATTTTTTTCACTAGCTCATATTCCATCTGTACAGGTAGCAGTTCTTCTTTGTCCACCCATCTGTCGGTGGACTTTTTGGTTACTTCCATATCTTGGCTACTGTAATACTATGCAATGCAGATTTGCGTGCCTGTGTCCTTCCAATTCTGTCTTCTTAGTTTATAGGTCCAGGAATAGGTCTGCTGGAACATATGGTAGCTCAATGTTTACCTTTTAAAGGCACCTCTATTCTGTTCTCCTTAGTGGCTCTTTCCAGGTTACGTCCCACTTAAAGTGGAGGGTATGTATTTCTTCCCAGCTCCTTCAGGATTTATTCTTTGTAGTTTTTGCTGATGGTTATTCTGAGTGGTGTGAGCTGATACCTCTTTGTGGTTGAATTTGCATGTGTCTCATAATGCGTTGAAATTGATCTTTAAGACATGTCCTTTTTATTTTTCCAGCTGTGATTAGAGCTTATTTCTTCAAAGTGTTTTCTTAAAGTATGTGTCACCATTTGAAATATTTTGGCCATTATCTCCCTCAAGACATTTTGAGGGCAGGTTTCATTTACAGCCCTGCAGTACTTGTTCATATGAAGTGACCATTAGCTCAGGCTTTAAACCTGCTTTTGCAGGTAACGGCCAGAGAGCGGCAGCCTTTCTACGTTCCCCTTGCTGGTACTAGGGAAACAGACCTACCGGCCAGTGGTGTTCTTCGGTTATAAGTTAGAGTGCCATGTGCCCGGATAAACCCACAAATGTTGATGTCTCCTTGCTTTTGTTTGTTTTTAAATTTCATTTATATTTATTATTAGAGTAATATTCCATTGTGTACGTGGACCACTTCTTCTTGGTGCATTCCTCGGTTGATGGACATTTTCATTGCTTCCAAGTGCTGGCTATGGTAAATCTTGCTGGCGTACAGGTTTGCCAGCCTGTGACTTTTTGATTCTCATTTTCTCAGGTGATAGGCCAAGCAGTGGTTGTGATTGATTGACTGGTAGCTCAATGTTTCCCTTTTCAAAGCACCTACACTGTGTTTTCATTAGTGGCTCTTTACATGCCCCCCCTTACAACCGAGGGTACGCATTTCTCCACACTCCCTTCACCGTTTATTTTTTGCAGCATTTTTCCTAATGGCCATTCTGACTGCTGTGAGCTGATAGGTTTTTGTAATATGGGTATGCCTGTCATTAAATTTTTTAAAATTCATCATATTCCTACATCGTTCTCTTTTCTCTTAAAAGAAAAAACCGTGAGTACAATGTAGCTCTTGAAATTGTCTTCTTCGAAGGTTGCCCTCTTTTGAATTTTTTGGTCGATTTTTGACCCCAGAAATTTTCTGGAGGGCAGGTGTCATTTACAGAACTGCAAGTTGGTGAAAATTTAGTGACCTTTCGCAGTGGGTTCAAACCTGCTGTTGTGGGAAACGGCCACAAGGAGGTAGCATTTCTCCATTCCCCAATCTGGGTACTAGGGCAGCAGAGCCTTTCTGGAAGTCATTGTCCTAGGTTGTAAATTAGAATGGAATTTGCCAGGAGAAATCCCCATAAGTTTATGTCTCATTACTTCTTCTTGGTTTTTAAAAGTTTTTTAATCTGGGTAAAGTTTAGAATATTGTTTATCCTAGGTGTACACAATCTGGTTCATTTGTACATTATGTATGTCTATTAATGTACAGATCCTCTTCCCATGTAAAATATTACAGTGTTCCGTCGACCTCCCTTGCTATATGTTCGGTCTTTTTGATACATGTACAAAATATGTATTTGTATATGTATAGTAACACTAATCTTCATTTCTCAATTTCCCCCCTCCTTTCCTTTCAGATGAGCATAGTTTGTTTTCTCAGCCTGTGAGGGTCTTTCTCTTTGGAAATACGTTCATCTGTGCCAGTTATTAGATAATGCCATAAGTGACAATATAGGATATAGGTGTTTTGCTTTCCGACCTACTTCATGTTTTGTGATTATCTCCAGGCTCCTCTATGGTGCCTCAAAGAGCAGTGCTTCAATGTTTTCCATGGCTAATATTCCATGTGTACATGGACCACTTCTTCTTGGTGCATTCCTCTGTTGATGGACATTTTCGTTGCTTCCAAGTGTTGCCTATGGTAAATATTGCTGGAGTGCAGGATTGCCAGCCTGTGATTTTTGATTTTCCTTTTCTCAGGGGATAGACCCAGCAGTGGGTATGATTGATTGACTGGTATGGTAGCTCAACGTTTACCTTTTCAAGGCACCTCAATTGTGCTTTCATTAGTGGCTCTTACCACGTCCCCCTTAGAATCGAGGGTACGCATTTCTCCACAATCACGTCAGCATTTCTAGTTTGCAGCATTTTTGTTGATGGCCATTCTGACTGGTGTGAGCTGACAGGTTTTTGTAATTTGGGTTTACATGTCTGTAAAAATTCCTACAATTCATCATTTTTCCACGCCTTTTACTTTTCTGTTAAAAGAAAAAAGAAAGAAAGTGTGAGTGTAATATACCTCTTCAAATTTTCTTTTTGGAAGGTTGCACTCTAGAATTTTTTGGTCGATTTTCGACCTCAGTATTTTTTGGAGGGCCGGTGTCATTTACAGACCTGCAATTGGTGAATAATTAGTGACCTTTTGCAGTGGGTTCAAAGCTGCTGTTGTGGGAAACGGCCACAAGGATGCAGCATTTCTCGATTCCCAAATCTGGGTACTAGGGCAGCAGAGCCGTTCTGGAAGTTGTCTGCCTAGGTTTTCAATTTGGATGGAATGTGCCAGGAAAACCCCCCATAAGTTTATGTCTCATTACTCCTAGTTCGTTGTTTTAATTTTTTCAATTGGGGTAATGGTTAGAATGTTGCTTGTCCAAGGTGTACACACTCTGGTTCATCTACATATCATATATACCTATTTATGTAGAGATCCTCTTCCCGTGTAAATTATTACAGAGTGTTCCGTAATCCTTCCTTGCTATATGGTCGGTCTTTTTGATATATGTATATAATATGTATTTGTATACATATGGTAACGCTAATCTTCATGTATCCATTCCCCCCACCTTTCCTTTTAGATAAGCATAGTTTTTTTTTTTAATAAGTCTGTGATTGCCTTTCTCTGTGGAAATATGTTCATTTGTGTCAGTTATTAGATAACGCCTATAAGTGATATCATAGGTTATAGGACTTTTCCTTTCCGACTTACCTCATGTTCTGTGATTATCTCCAAGATCATCTATGGTGCCTCAAAGAGCAGTGTTTCATTGTTTTCCATGGCTAGTATTCATTGTGTACATGGACCACTTCTTCTTTATCCTTTCGTCTGTTGATGGACATTTTGGTTGCTTCACTGTCTTGTCTATTGTGAATAAGGCTGCAGTGCAGCTTTTGCAGCCCGGGTCTTCTTCATTCTGGTCTTCTCAGGTGAGAGGCCCTTTGGTGCGCCTGCTGGATTGAATGGTACCTCAATTTTTCTTTTCAACGCAGCTTCTTTCTGTTCTCATTATTAGCGTTTAACCCTTTTACATCTCACCAGCAGCTAGAGGGTACACAGTTCTCTTAAACCTCTTCAGCATTTATTGTTTGTAGACTTTTTGCCAATGGTCAGTCGACTGGTGTGAGTTGAAAACTTTTTGTAGATTAGATTGCATGAGTCTAATACTTCCTGAGGCTGAGCTTTTATCCATTTTCCTTTTTTTTTAAAAGAGAGTGAGTAAAACTTACCTCTTCATACTATCTTCGTGAACATTTTGCCTGTTTTGAATTTTTTTATCCATTCCCTACCTCAGCACAATTTTGAGGGCAGGTGTCCTTTACAGCCCTGAGTCCTTGTGAATGGTAAGTGACCATTAGCTGGGGGTTAAAAGCTGCTCTTGCGGGAATCGGCCACAAGGCGGCAGCATTTCTCCTTTACCAAATCTGGTTACTAGGGCAACAGAGCCTTACTGGAAGTGGTGTTCTAGGTTGTAAATTAGAATGGAATGTGCGAGGAAAAAGCCCTTTAAGTTTATGTCTCCTTACTTCTTGTTGGTATTTTTAACTTAATTTTTATTTTTTCTCACAGCAAACTTGATTACAATGTTTTGTTTGTTCTAGGTGTGCAAGATGTGGTTCTTTCACACATATACATATATCTATTCTTCTTCGGATCCTTTTCCCATGTAGGTTATGACACAATGTTGAGTAGTCTTCTCTTGGTATTGCGTAGGTCTTTGGTGATTCTATATTTCACATGTGTTTGTATCTCTCTGTTAACCTCAATATGGTAATGTATCCAATCCTCACACCTGTCCATTTGGTGAACCATAAGTTTTTTAATGAATCTATGAAAGTGTTTCTCTGTGGAAATATCTTTGTTTGTATCATTTTTTAGGTAACACCTATATGTGATACGATAGGATATGTGTTTTTCGCTTTCTCACTTACTCCAAGTTGCGTGATTACTTCTAGACTCATCTATGGTGCTGGAAATGGCATCGTTTCATTTTTTTCACTAGCTCATATTCCATCTGTACAGGTAGCAGTTCTTCTTTGTCCACCCATCTGTCGGTGGACTTTTTGGTTACTTCCATATCTTGGCTACTGTAATACTATGCAATGCAGATTTGCGTGCCTGTGTCCTTCCAATTCTGTCTTCTTAGTTTATAGGTCCAGGAATAGGTCTGCTGGAACATATGGTAGCTCAATGTTTACCTTTTAAAGGCACCTCTATTCTGTTCTCCTTAGTGGCTCTTTCCAGGTTACGTCCCACTTAAAGTGGAGGGTATGTATTTCTTCCCAGCTCCTTCAGGATTTATTCTTTGTAGTTTTTGCTGATGGTTATTCTGAGTGGTGTGAGCTGATACCTCTTTGTGGTTGAATTTGCATGTGTCTCATAATGCGTTGAAATTGATCTTTAAGACATGTCCTTTTTATTTTTCCAGCTGTGATTAGAGCTTATTTCTTCAAAGTGTTTTCTTAAAGTATGTGTCACCATTTGAAATATTTTGGCCATTATCTCCCTCAAGACATTTTGAGGGCAGGTTTCATTTACAGCCCTGCAGTACTTGTTCATATGAAGTGACCATTAGCTCAGGCTTTAAACCTGCTTTTGCAGGTAACGGCCAGAGAGCGGCAGCCTTTCTACGTTCCCCTTGCTGGTACTAGGGAAACAGACCTACCGGCCAGTGGTGTTCTTCGGTTATAAGTTAGAGTGCCATGTGCCCGGATAAACCCACAAATGTTGATGTCTCCTTGCTTTTGTTTGTTTTTAAATTTCATTTATAGTTATTATTAGAGTAATATTCCATTGTGTACGTGGACCACTTCTTCTTGGTGCATTCCTCGGTTGATGGACATTTTCATTGCTTCCAAGTGCTGGCTATGGTAAATCTTGCTGGCGTACAGGTTTGCCAGCCTGTGACTTTTTGATTCTCATTTTCTCAGGTGATAGGCCAAGCAGTGGTTGTGATTGATTGACTGGTAGCTCAATGTTTCCCTTTTCAAAGCACCTACACTGTGTTTTCATTAGTGGCTCTTTACATGCCCCCCCTTACAACCGAGGGTACGCATTTCTCCACACTCCCTTCACCGTTTATTTTTTGCAGCATTTTTCCTAATGGCCATTCTGACTGCTGTGAGCTGATAGGTTTTTGTAATATGGGTATGCCTGTCATTAAATTTTTTAAAATTCATCATATTCCTACATCGTTCTCTTTTCTCTTAAAAGAAAAAACCGTGAGTACAATGTAGCTCTTGAAATAGTCTTCTTCGAAGGTTGCCCTCTTTTGAATTTTTTGGTCGATTTTGGACCCCAGAAATTTTCTGGAGGGCAGGTGTCATTTACAGAACTGCAAGTTGGTGAAAATTTAGTGACCTTTCGCAGTGGGTTCAAACCTGCTGTTGTGGGAAACGGCCACAAGGAGGTAGCATTTCTCCATTCCCCAATCTGGGTACTAGGGCAGCAGAGCCTTTCTGGAAGTCATTGTCCTAGGTTGTAAATTAGAATGGAATTTGCCAGGAGAAATCCCCATAAGTTTATGTCTCATTACTTCTTCTTGGTTTTTAAAAGTTTTTTAATCTGGGTAAAGTTTAGAATATTGTTTATCCTAGGTGTACACAATCTGGTTCATTTGTACATTATGTATGTCTATTAATGTACAGATCCTCTTCCCATGTAAAATATTACAGTGTTCCGTCGACCTCCCTTGCTATATGTTCGGTCTTTTTGATACATGTACAAAATATGTATTTGTATATGTATAGTAACACTAATCTTCATTTCTCAATTTCCCCCCTCCTTTCCTTTCAGATGAGCATAGTTTGTTTTCTCAGCCTGTGAGTGTCTTTCTCTTTGGAAATACGTTCATCTGTGCCAGTTATTAGATAATGCCATAAGTGATAATATAGGATATAGGTGTTTTGCTTTCCGACCTACTTCATGTTTTGTGATTATCTCCAGGCTCATCTATGGTGCCTCAAAGAGCAGTGCTTCAATGTTTTCCATGGCTAATATTCCATGTGTACATGGACCACTTCTTCTTGGTGCATTCCTCTGTTGATGGACATTTTCGTTGCTTCCAAGTGTTGCCTATGGTAAATATTGCTGGAGTGCAGGATTGCCAGCCTGTGATTTTTGATTTTCCTTTTCTCAGGGGATAGACCCAGCAGTGGGTATGATTGATTGACTGGTATGGTAGCTCAACGTTTACCTTTTCAAGGCACCTCAATTGTGCTTTCATTAGTGGCTCTTACCACGTCCCCCTTAGAATCGAGGGTACGCATTTCTCCACAATCACGTCAGCATTTCTAGTTTGCAGCATTTTTGTTGATGGCCATTCTGACTGGTGTGAGCTGACAGGTTTTTGTAATTTGGGTTTACATGTCTGTAAAAATTCCTACAATTCATCATTTTTCCACGCCTTTTACTTTTCTGTTAAAAGAAAAAAGAAAGAAAGTGTGAGTGTAATATACCTCTTCAAATTTTCTTTTTGGAAGGTTGCACTCTAGAATTTTTTGGTCGATTTTCGACCTCAGTATTTTTTGGAGGGCCGGTGTCATTTACAGACCTGCAATTGGTGAATAATTAGTGACCTTTTGCAGTGGGTTCAAAGCTGCTGTTGTGGGAAACGGCCACAAGGATGCAGCATTTCTCGATTCCCAAATCTGGGTACTAGGGCAGCAGAGCCGTTCTGGAAGTTGTCTGCCTAGGTTTTCAATTTGGATGGAATGTGCCAGGAAAACCCCCCATAAGTTTATGTCTCATTACTCCTAGTTCGTTGTTTTAATTTTTTCAATTGGGGTAATGGTTAGAATGTTGCTTGTCCAAGGTGTACACACTCTGGTTCATCTACATATCATATATACCTATTTATGTAGAGATCCTCTTCCCGTGTAAATTATTACAGAGTGTTCCGTAATCCTTCCTTGCTATATGGTCGGTCTTTTTGATATATGTATATAATATGTATTTGTATACATATGGTAACGCTAATCTTCATGTATCCATTCCCCCCACCTTTCCTTTTAGATAAGCATAGTTTTTTTTTTTAATAAGTCTGTGATTGCCTTTCTCTGTGGAAATATGTTCATTTGTGTCAGTTATTAGATAACGCCTATAAGTGATATCATAGGTTATAGGACTTTTCCTTTCCGACTTACCTCATGTTCTGTGATTATCTCCAAGATCATCTATGGTGCCTCAAAGAGCAGTGTTTCATTGTTTTCCATGGCTAGTATTCATTGTGTACATGGACCACTTCTTCTTTATCCTTTCGTCTGTTGATGGACATTTTGGTTGCTTCACTGTCTTGTCTATTGTGAATAAGGCTGCAGTGCAGCTTTTGCAGCCCGGGTCTTCTTCATTCTGGTCTTCTCAGGTGAGAGGCCCTTTGGTGCGCCTGCTGGATTGAATGGTACCTCAATTTTTCTTTTCAACGCAGCTTCTTTCTGTTCTCATTATTAGCGTTTAACCCTTTTACATCTCACCAGCAGCTAGAGGGTACACAGTTCTCTTAAACCTCTTCAGCATTTATTGTTTGTAGACTTTTTGCCAATGGTCAGTCGACTGGTGTGAGTTGAAAACTTTTTGTAGATTAGATTGCATGAGTCTAATACTTCCTGAGGCTGAGCTTTTATCCATTTTCCTTTTTTTAAAAAGAGAGTGAGTAAAACTTACCTCTTCATACTATCTTCGTGAACATTTTGCCTGTTTTGAATTTTTTTATCCATTCCCTACCTCAGCACAATTTTGAGGGCAGGTGTCCTTTACAGCCCTGAGTCCTTGTGAATGGTAAGTGACCATTAGCTGGGGGTTAAAAGCTGCTCTTGCGGGAATCGGCCACAAGGCGGCAGCATTTCTCCTTTACCAAATCTGGTTACTAGGGCAACAGAGCCTTACTGGAAGTGGTGTTCTAGGTTGTAAATTAGAATGGAATGTGCGAGGAAAAAGCCCTTTAAGTTTATGTCTCCTTACTTCTTGTTGGTATTTTTAACTTAATTTTTATTTTTTCTCACAGCAAACTTGATTACAATGTTTTGTTTGTTCTAGGTGTGCAAGATGTGGTTCTTTCACACATATACATATATCTATTCTTCTTCGGATCCTTTTCCCATGTAGGTTATGACACAATGTTGAGTAGTCTTCTCTTGGTATTGCGTAGGTCTTTGGTGATTCTATATTTCACATGTGTTTGTATCTCTCTGTTAACCTCAATATGGTAATGTATCCAATCCTCACACCTGTCCATTTGGTGAACCATAAGTTTTTTAATGAATCTATGAAAGTGTTTCTCTGTGGAAATATCTTTGTTTGTATCATTTTTTAGGTAACACCTATATGTGATACGATAGGATATGTGTTTTTCGCTTTTTCACTTACTCCAAGTTGCGTGATTACTTCTAGACTCATCTGTGGTGCTGGAAATGGCATCGTTTCATTTTTTTCACTAGCTCATATTCCATCTGTACAGGTAGCAGTTCTTCTTTGTCCACCCATCTGTCGGTGGACTTTTTGGTTACTTCCATATCTTGGCTACTGTAATACTATGCAATGCAGATTTGCGTGCCTGTGTCCTTCCAATTCTGTCTTCTTAGTTTATAGGTCCAGGAATAGGTCTGCTGGAACATATGGTAGCTCAATGTTTACCTTTTAAAGGCACCTCTATTCTGTTCTCCTTAGTGGCTCTTTCCAGGTTACGTCCCACTTAAAGTGGAGGGTATGTATTTCTTCCCAGCTCCTTCAGGATTTATTCTTTGTAGTTTTTGCTGATGGTTATTCTGAGTGGTGTGAGCTGATACCTCTTTGTGGTTGAATTTGCATGTGTCTCATAATGCGTTGAAATTGATCTTTAAGACATGTCCTTTTTATTTTTCCAGCTGTGATTAGAGCTTATTTCTTCAAAGTGTTTTCTTAAAGTATGTGTCACCATTTGAAATATTTTGGCCATTATCTCCCTCAAGACATTTTGAGGGCAGGTTTCATTTACAGCCCTGCAGTACTTGTTCATATGAAGTGACCATTAGCTCAGGCTTTAAACCTGCTTTTGCAGGTAACGGCCAGAGAGCGGCAGCCTTTCTACGTTCCCCTTGCTGGTACTAGGGAAACAGACCTACCGGCCAGTGGTGTTCTTCGGTTATAAGTTAGAGTGCCATGTGCCCGGATAAACCCACAAATGTTGATGTCTCCTTGCTTTTGTTTGTTTTTAAATTTCATTTATATTTATTATTAGAGTAATATTCCATTGTGTACGTGGACCACTTCTTCTTGGTGCATTCCTCGGTTGATGGACATTTTCATTGCTTCCAAGTGCTGGCTATGGTAAATCTTGCTGGCGTACAGGTTTGCCAGCCTGTGACTTTTTGATTCTCATTTTCTCAGGTGATAGGCCAAGCAGTGGTTGTGATTGATTGACTGGTAGCTCAATGTTTCCCTTTTCAAAGCACCTACACTGTGTTTTCATTAGTGGCTCTTTACATGCCCCCCCTTACAACCGAGGGTACGCATTTCTCCACACTCCCTTCACCGTTTATTTTTTGCAGCATTTTTCCTAATGGCCATTCTGACTGCTGTGAGCTGATAGGTTTTTGTAATATGGGTATGCCTGTCATTAAATTTTTTAAAATTCATCATATTCCTACATCGTTCTCTTTTCTCTTAAAAGAAAAAACCGTGAGTACAATGTAGCTCTTGAAATTGTCTTCTTCGAAGGTTGCCCTCTTTTGAATTTTTTGGTCGATTTTTGACCCCAGAAATTTTCTGGAGGGCAGGTGTCATTTACAGAACTGCAAGTTGGTGAAAATTTAGTGACCTTTCGCAGTGGGTTCAAACCTGCTGTTGTGGGAAACGGCCACAAGGAGGTAGCATTTCTCCATTCCCCAATCTGGGTACTAGGGCAGCAGAGCCTTTCTGGAAGTCATTGTCCTAGGTTGTAAATTAGAATGGAATTTGCCAGGAGAAATCCCCATAAGTTTATGTCTCATTACTTCTTCTTGGTTTTTAAAAGTTTTTTAATCTGGGTAAAGTTTAGAATATTGTTTATCCTAGGTGTACACAATCTGGTTCATTTGTACATTATGTATGTCTATTAATGTACAGATCCTCTTCCCATGTAAAATATTACAGTGTTCCGTCGACCTCCCTTGCTATATGTTCGGTCTTTTTGATACATGTACAAAATATGTATTTGTATATGTATAGTAACACTAATCTTCATTTCTCAATTTCCCCCCTCCTTTCCTTTCAGATGAGCATAGTTTGTTTTCTCAGCCTGTGAGGGTCTTTCTCTTTGGAAATACGTTCATCTGTGCCAGTTATTAGATAATGCCATAAGTGACAATATAGGATATAGGTGTTTTGCTTTCCGACCTACTTCATGTTTTGTGATTATCTCCAGGCTCATCTATGGTGCCTCAAAGAGCAGTGCTTCAATGTTTTCCATGGCTAATATTCCATGTGTACATGGACCACTTCTTCTTGGTGCATTCCTCTGTTGATGGACATTTTCGTTGCTTCCAAGTGTTGCCTATGGTAAATATTGCTGGAGTGCAGGATTGCCAGCCTGTGATTTTTGATTTTCCTTTTCTCAGGGGATAGACCCAGCAGTGGGTATGATTGATTGACTGGTATGGTAGCTCAACGTTTACCTTTTCAAGGCACCTCAATTGTGCTTTCATTAGTGGCTCTTACCACGTCCCCCTTAGAATCGAGGGTACGCATTTCTCCACAATCACGTCAGCATTTCTAGTTTGCAGCATTTTTGTTGATGGCCATTCTGACTGGTGTGAGCTGACAGGTTTTTGTAATTTGGGTTTACATGTCTGTAAAAATTCCTACAATTCATCATTTTTCCACGCCTTTTACTTTTCTGTTAAAAGAAAAAAGAAAGAAAGTGTGAGTGTAATATACCTCTTCAAATTTTCTTTTTGGAAGGTTGCACTCTAGAATTTTTTGGTCGATTTTCGACCTCAGTATTTTTTGGAGGGCCGGTGTCATTTACAGACCTGCAATTGGTGAATAATTAGTGACCTTTTGCAGTGGGTTCAAAGCTGCTGTTGTGGGAAACGGCCACAAGGATGCAGCATTTCTCGATTCCCAAATCTGGGTACTAGGGCAGCAGAGCCGTTCTGGAAGTTGTCTGCCTAGGTTTTCAATTTGGATGGAATGTGCCAGGAAAACCCCCCATAAGTTTATGTCTCATTACTCCTAGTTCGTTGTTTTAATTTTTTCAATTGGGGTAATGGTTAGAATGTTGCTTGTCCAAGGTGTACACACTCTGGTTCATCTACATATCATATATACCTATTTATGTAGAGATCCTCTTCCCGTGTAAATTATTACAGAGTGTTCCGTAATCCTTCCTTGCTATATGGTCGGTCTTTTTGATATATGTATATAATATGTATTTGTATACATATGGTAACGCTAATCTTCATGTATCCATTCCCCCCACCTTTCCTTTTAGATAAGCATAGTTTTTTTTTTTAATAAGTCTGTGATTGCCTTTCTCTGTGGAAATATGTTCATTTGTGTCAGTTATTAGATAACGCCTATAAGTGATATCATAGGTTATAGGACTTTTCCTTTCCGACTTACCTCATGTTCTGTGATTATCTCCAAGATCATCTATGGTGCCTCAAAGAGCAGTGTTTCATTGTTTTCCATGGCTAGTATTCATTGTGTACATGGACCACTTCTTCTTTATCCTTTCGTCTGTTGATGGACATTTTGGTTGCTTCACTGTCTTGTCTATTGTGAATAAGGCTGCAGTGCAGCTTTTGCAGCCCGGGTCTTCTTCATTCTGGTCTTCTCAGGTGAGAGGCCCTTTGGTGCGCCTGCTGGATTGAATGGTACCTCAATTTTTCTTTTCAACGCAGCTTCTTTCTGTTCTCATTATTAGCGTTTAACCCTTTTACATCTCACCAGCAGCTAGAGGGTACACAGTTCTCTTAAACCTCTTCAGCATTTATTGTTTGTAGACTTTTTGCCAATGGTCAGTCGACTGGTGTGAGTTGAAAACTTTTTGTAGATTAGATTGCATGAGTCTAATACTTCCTGAGGCTGAGCTTTTATCCATTTTCCTTTTTTTTTAAAAGAGAGTGAGTAAAACTTACCTCTTCATACTATCTTCGTGAACATTTTGCCTGTTTTGAATTTTTTTATCCATTCCCTACCTCAGCACAATTTTGAGGGCAGGTGTCCTTTACAGCCCTGAGTCCTTGTGAATGGTAAGTGACCATTAGCTGGGGGTTAAAAGCTGCTCTTGCGGGAATCGGCCACAAGGCGGCAGCATTTCTCCTTTACCAAATCTGGTTACTAGGGCAACAGAGCCTTACTGGAAGTGGTGTTCTAGGTTGTAAATTAGAATGGAATGTGCGAGGAAAAAGCCCTTTAAGTTTATGTCTCCTTACTTCTTGTTGGTATTTTTAACTTAATTTTTATTTTTTCTCACAGCAAACTTGATTACAATGTTTTGTTTGTTCTAGGTGTGCAAGATGTGGTTCTTTCACACATATACATATATCTATTCTTCTTCGGATCCTTTTCCCATGTAGGTTATGACACAATGTTGAGTAGTCTTCTCTTGGTATTGCGTAGGTCTTTGGTGATTCTATATTTCACATGTGTTTGTATCTCTCTGTTAACCTCAATATGGTAATGTATCCAATCCTCACACCTGTCCATTTGGTGAACCATAAGTTTTTTAATGAATCTATGAAAGTGTTTCTCTGTGGAAATATCTTTGTTTGTATCATTTTTTAGGTAACACCTATATGTGATACGATAGGATATGTGTTTTTCGCTTTCTCACTTACTCCAAGTTGCGTGATTACTTCTAGACTCATCTATGGTGCTGGAAATGGCATCGTTTCATTTTTTTCACTAGCTCATATTCCATCTGTACAGGTAGCAGTTCTTCTTTGTCCACCCATCTGTCGGTGGACTTTTTGGTTACTTCCATATCTTGGCTACTGTAATACTATGCAATGCAGATTTGCGTGCCTGTGTCCTTCCAATTCTGTCTTCTTAGTTTATAGGTCCAGGAATAGGTCTGCTGGAACATATGGTAGCTCAATGTTTACCTTTTAAAGGCACCTCTATTCTGTTCTCCTTAGTGGCTCTTTCCAGGTTACGTCCCACTTAAAGTGGAGGGTATGTATTTCTTCCCAGCTCCTTCAGGATTTATTCTTTGTAGTTTTTGCTGATGGTTATTCTGAGTGGTGTGAGCTGATACCTCTTTGTGGTTGAATTTGCATGTGTCTCATAATGCGTTGAAATTGATCTTTAAGACATGTCCTTTTTATTTTTCCAGCTGTGATTAGAGCTTATTTCTTCAAAGTGTTTTCTTAAAGTATGTGTCACCATTTGAAATATTTTGGCCATTATCTCCCTCAAGACATTTTGAGGGCAGGTTTCATTTACAGCCCTGCAGTACTTGTTCATATGAAGTGACCATTAGCTCAGGCTTTAAACCTGCTTTTGCAGGTAACGGCCAGAGAGCGGCAGCCTTTCTACGTTCCCCTTGCTGGTACTAGGGAAACAGACCTACCGGCCAGTGGTGTTCTTCGGTTATAAGTTAGAGTGCCATGTGCCCGGATAAACCCACAAATGTTGATGTCTCCTTGCTTTTGTTTGTTTTTAAATTTCATTTATAGTTATTATTAGAGTAATATTCCATTGTGTACGTGGACCACTTCTTCTTGGTGCATTCCTCGGTTGATGGACATTTTCATTGCTTCCAAGTGCTGGCTATGGTAAATCTTGCTGGCGTACAGGTTTGCCAGCCTGTGACTTTTTGATTCTCATTTTCTCAGGTGATAGGCCAAGCAGTGGTTGTGATTGATTGACTGGTAGCTCAATGTTTCCCTTTTCAAAGCACCTACACTGTGTTTTCATTAGTGGCTCTTTACATGCCCCCCCTTACAACCGAGGGTACGCATTTCTCCACACTCCCTTCACCGTTTATTTTTTGCAGCATTTTTCCTAATGGCCATTCTGACTGCTGTGAGCTGATAGGTTTTTGTAATATGGGTATGCCTGTCATTAAATTTTTTAAAATTCATCATATTCCTACATCGTTCTCTTTTCTCTTAAAAGAAAAAACCGTGAGTACAATGTAGCTCTTGAAATAGTCTTCTTCGAAGGTTGCCCTCTTTTGAATTTTTTGGTCGATTTTGGACCCCAGAAATTTTCTGGAGGGCAGGTGTCATTTACAGAACTGCAAGTTGGTGAAAATTTAGTGACCTTTCGCAGTGGGTTCAAACCTGCTGTTGTGGGAAACGGCCACAAGGAGGTAGCATTTCTCCATTCCCCAATCTGGGTACTAGGGCAGCAGAGCCTTTCTGGAAGTCATTGTCCTAGGTTGTAAATTAGAATGGAATTTGCCAGGAGAAATCCCCATAAGTTTATGTCTCATTACTTCTTCTTGGTTTTTAAAAGTTTTTTAATCTGGGTAAAGTTTAGAATATTGTTTATCCTAGGTGTACACAATCTGGTTCATTTGTACATTATGTATGTCTATTAATGTACAGATCCTCTTCCCATGTAAAATATTACAGTGTTCCGTCGACCTCCCTTGCTATATGTTCGGTCTTTTTGATACATGTACAAAATATGTATTTGTATATGTATAGTAACACTAATCTTCATTTCTCAATTTCCCCCCTCCTTTCCTTTCAGATGAGCATAGTTTGTTTTCTCAGCCTGTGAGTGTCTTTCTCTTTGGAAATACGTTCATCTGTGCCAGTTATTAGATAATGCCATAAGTGATAATATAGGATATAGGTGTTTTGCTTTCCGACCTACTTCATGTTTTGTGATTATCTCCAGGCTCATCTATGGTGCCTCAAAGAGCAGTGCTTCAATGTTTTCCATGGCTAATATTCCATGTGTACATGGACCACTTCTTCTTGGTGCATTCCTCTGTTGATGGACATTTTCGTTGCTTCCAAGTGTTGCCTATGGTAAATATTGCTGGAGTGCAGGATTGCCAGCCTGTGATTTTTGATTTTCCTTTTCTCAGGGGATAGACCCAGCAGTGGGTATGATTGATTGACTGGTATGGTAGCTCAACGTTTACCTTTTCAAGGCACCTCAATTGTGCTTTCATTAGTGGCTCTTACCACGTCCCCCTTAGAATCGAGGGTACGCATTTCTCCACAATCACGTCAGCATTTCTAGTTTGCAGCATTTTTGTTGATGGCCATTCTGACTGGTGTGAGCTGACAGGTTTTTGTAATTTGGGTTTACATGTCTGTAAAAATTCCTACAATTCATCATTTTTCCACGCCTTTTACTTTTCTGTTAAAAGAAAAAAGAAAGAAAGTGTGAGTGTAATATACCTCTTCAAATTTTCTTTTTGGAAGGTTGCACTCTAGAATTTTTTGGTCGATTTTCGACCTCAGTATTTTTTGGAGGGCCGGTGTCATTTACAGACCTGCAATTGGTGAATAATTAGTGACCTTTTGCAGTGGGTTCAAAGCTGCTGTTGTGGGAAACGGCCACAAGGATGCAGCATTTCTCGATTCCCAAATCTGGGTACTAGGGCAGCAGAGCCGTTCTGGAAGTTGTCTGCCTAGGTTTTCAATTTGGATGGAATGTGCCAGGAAAACCCCCCATAAGTTTATGTCTCATTACTCCTAGTTCGTTGTTTTAATTTTTTCAATTCGGGTAATGGTTAGAATGTTGCTTGTCCAAGGTGTACACACTCTGGTTCATCTACATATCATATATACCTATTTATGTAGAGATCCTCTTCCCGTGTAAATTATTACAGAGTGTTCCGTAATCCTTCCTTGCTATATGGTCGGTCTTTTTGATATATGTATATAATATGTATTTGTATACATATGGTAACGCTAATCTTCATGTATCCATTCCCCCCACCTTTCCTTTTAGATAAGCATAGTTTTTTTTTTTAATAAGTCTGTGATTGCCTTTCTCTGTGGAAATATGTTCATTTGTGTCAGTTATTAGATAACGCCTATAAGTGATATCATAGGTTATAGGACTTTTCCTTTCCGACTTACCTCATGTTCTGTGATTATCTCCAAGATCATCTATGGTGCCTCAAAGAGCAGTGTTTCATTGTTTTCCATGGCTAGTATTCATTGTGTACATGGACCACTTCTTCTTTATCCTTTCGTCTGTTGATGGACATTTTGGTTGCTTCACTGTCTTGTCTATTGTGAATAAGGCTGCAGTGCAGCTTTTGCAGCCCGGGTCTTCTTCATTCTGGTCTTCTCAGGTGAGAGGCCCTTTGGTGCGCCTGCTGGATTGAATGGTACCTCAATTTTTCTTTTCAACGCAGCTTCTTTCTGTTCTCATTATTAGCGTTTAACCCTTTTACATCTCACCAGCAGCTAGAGGGTACACAGTTCTCTTAAACCTCTTCAGCATTTATTGTTTGTAGACTTTTTGCCAATGGTCAGTCGACTGGTGTGAGTTGAAAACTTTTTGTAGATTAGATTGCATGAGTCTAATACTTCCTGAGGCTGAGCTTTTATCCATTTTCCTTTTTTTAAAAAGAGAGTGAGTAAAACTTACCTCTTCATACTATCTTCGTGAACATTTTGCCTGTTTTGAATTTTTTTATCCATTCCCTACCTCAGCACAATTTTGAGGGCAGGTGTCCTTTACAGCCCTGAGTCCTTGTGAATGGTAAGTGACCATTAGCTGGGGGTTAAAAGCTGCTCTTGCGGGAATCGGCCACAAGGCGGCAGCATTTCTCCTTTACCAAATCTGGTTACTAGGGCAACAGAGCCTTACTGGAAGTGGTGTTCTAGGTTGTAAATTAGAATGGAATGTGCGAGGAAAAAGCCCTTTAAGTTTATGTCTCCTTACTTCTTGTTGGTATTTTTAACTTAATTTTTATTTTTTCTCACAGCAAACTTGATTACAATGTTTTGTTTGTTCTAGGTGTGCAAGATGTGGTTCTTTCACACATATACATATATCTATTCTTCTTCGGATCCTTTTCCCATGTAGGTTATGACACAATGTTGAGTAGTCTTCTCTTGGTATTGCGTAGGTCTTTGGTGATTCTATATTTCACATGTGTTTGTATCTCTCTGTTAACCTCAATATGGTAATGTATCCAATCCTCACACCTGTCCATTTGGTGAACCATAAGTTTTTTAATGAATCTATGAAAGTGTTTCTCTGTGGAAATATCTTTGTTTGTATCATTTTTTAGGTAACACCTATATGTGATACGATAGGATATGTGTTTTTCGCTTTTTCACTTACTCCAAGTTGCGTGATTACTTCTAGACTCATCTGTGGTGCTGGAAATGGCATCGTTTCATTTTTTTCACTAGCTCATATTCCATCTGTACAGGTAGCAGTTCTTCTTTGTCCACCCATCTGTCGGTGGACTTTTTGGTTACTTCCATATCTTGGCTACTGTAATACTATGCAATGCAGATTTGCGTGCCTGTGTCCTTCCAATTCTGTCTTCTTAGTTTATAGGTCCAGGAATAGGTCTGCTGGAACATATGGTAGCTCAATGTTTACCTTTTAAAGGCACCTCTATTCTGTTCTCCTTAGTGGCTCTTTCCAGGTTACGTCCCACTTAAAGTGGAGGGTATGTATTTCTTCCCAGCTCCTTCAGGATTTATTCTTTGTAGTTTTTGCTGATGGTTATTCTGAGTGGTGTGAGCTGATACCTCTTTGTGGTTGAATTTGCATGTGTCTCATAATGCGTTGAAATTGATCTTTAAGACATGTCCTTTTTATTTTTCCAGCTGTGATTAGAGCTTATTTCTTCAAAGTGTTTTCTTAAAGTATGTGTCACCATTTGAAATATTTTGGCCATTATCTCCCTCAAGACATTTTGAGGGCAGGTTTCATTTACAGCCCTGCAGTACTTGTTCATATGAAGTGACCATTAGCTCAGGCTTTAAACCTGCTTTTGCAGGTAACGGCCAGAGAGCGGCAGCCTTTCTACGTTCCCCTTGCTGGTACTAGGGAAACAGACCTACCGGCCAGTGGTGTTCTTCGGTTATAAGTTAGAGTGCCATGTGCCCGGATAAACCCACAAATGTTGATGTCTCCTTGCTTTTGTTTGTTTTTAAATTTCATTTATAGTTATTATTAGAGTAATATTCCATTGTGTACGTGGACCACTTCTTCTTGGTGCATTCCTCGGTTGATGGACATTTTCATTGCTTCCAAGTGCTGGCTATGGTAAATCTTGCTGGCGTACAGGTTTGCCAGCCTGTGACTTTTTGATTCTCATTTTCTCAGGTGATAGGCCAAGCAGTGGTTGTGATTGATTGACTGGTAGCTCAATGTTTCCCTTTTCAAAGCACCTACACTGTGTTTTCATTAGTGGCTCTTTACATGCCCCCCCTTACAACCGAGGGTACGCATTTCTCCACACTCCCTTCACCGTTTATTTTTTGCAGCATTTTTCCTAATGGCCATTCTGACTGCTGTGAGCTGATAGGTTTTTGTAATATGGGTATGCCTGTCATTAAATTTTTTAAAATTCATCATATTCCTACATCGTTCTCTTTTCTCTTAAAAGAAAAAACCGTGAGTACAATATAGCTCTTGAAATTGTCTTCTTCGAAGGTTGCCCTCTTTTGAATTTTTTGGTCGATTTTTGACCCCAGAAATTTTCTGGAGGGCAGGTGTCATTTACAGAACTGCAAGTTGGTGAAAATTTATTGACCTTTCGCAGTGGGTTCAAACCTGCTGTTGTGGGAAACGGCCACAAGGAGGTAGCATTTCTCCATTCCCCAATCTGGGTACTAGGGCAGCAGAGCCTTTCTGGAAGTCATTGTCCTAGGTTGTAAATTAGAATGGAATTTGCCAGGAGAAATCCCCATAAGTTTATGTCTCATTACTTCTTCTTGGTTTTTAAAAGTTTTTTAATCTGGGTAAAGTTTAGAATATTGTTTATCCTAGGTGTACACAATCTGGTTCATTTGTACATTATGTATGTCTATTAATGTACAGATCCTCTTCCCATGTAAAATATTACAGTGTTCCGTCGACCTCCCTTGCTATATGTTCAGTCTTTTTGATACATGTACAAAATATGTATTTGTATATGTATAGTAACACTAATCTTCATTTCTCAATTTCCCCCCTCCTTTCCTTTCAGATGAGCATAGTTTGTTTTCTCAGCCTGTGAGTGTCTTTCTCTTTGGAAATACGTTCATCTGTGCCAGTTATTAGATAATGCCATAAGTGATAATATAGGATATAGGTGTTTTGCTTTCCGACCTACTTCATGTTTTGTGATTATCTCCAGGCTCATCTATGGTGCCTCAAAGAGCAGTGCTTCAATGTTTTCCATGGCTAATATTCCATGTGTACATGGACCACTTCTTCTTGGTGCATTCCTCTGTTGATGGACATTTTCGTTGCTTCCAAGTGTTGCCTATGGTAAATATTGCTGGAGTGCAGGATTGCCAGCCTGTGATTTTTGATTTTCCTTTTCTCAGGGGATAGACCCAGCAGTGGGTATGATTGATTGACTGGTATGGTAGCTCAACGTTTACCTTTTCAAGGCACCTCAATTGTGCTTTCATTAGTGGCTCTTACCACGTCCCCCTTAGAATCGAGGGTACGCATTTCTCCACAATCACGTCAGCATTTCTAGTTTGCAGCATTTTTGTTGATGGCCATTCTGACTGGTGTGAGCTGACAGGTTTTTGTAATTTGGGTTTACATGTCTGTAAAAATTCCTACAATTCATCATTTTTCCACGCCTTTTACTTTTCTGTTAAAAGAAAAAAGAAAGAAAGTGTGAGTGTAATATACCTCTTCAAATTTTCTTTTTGGAAGGTTGCACTCTAGAATTTTTTGGTCGATTTTCGACCTCAGTATTTTTTGGAGGGCCGGTGTCATTTACAGACCTGCAATTGGTGAATAATTAGTGACCTTTTGCAGTGGGTTCAAAGCTGCTGTTGTGGGAAACGGCCACAAGGATGCAGCATTTCTCGATTCCCAAATCTGGGTACTAGGGCAGCAGAGCCGTTCTGGAAGTTGTCTGCCTAGGTTTTCAATTTGGATGGAATGTGCCAGGAAAACCCCCCATAAGTTTATGTCTCATTACTCCTAGTTCGTTGTTTTAATTTTTTCAATTCGGGTAATGGTTAGAATGTTGCTTGTCCAAGGTGTACACACTCTGGTTCATCTACATATCATATATACCTATTTATGTAGAGATCCTCTTCCCGTGTAAATTATTACAGAGTGTTCCGTAATCCTTCCTTGCTATATGGTCGGTCTTTTTGATATATGTATATAATATGTATTTGTATACATATGGTAACGCTAATCTTCATGTATCCATTCCCCCCACCTTTCCTTTTAGATAAGCATAGTTTTTTTTTTAATAAGTCTGTGATTGCCTTTCTCTGTGGAAATATGTTCATTTGTGTCAGTTATTAGATAACGCCTATAAGTGATATCATAGGTTATAGGACTTTTCCTTTCCGACTTACCTCATGTTCTGTGATTATCTCCAAGATCATCTATGGTGCCTCAAAGAGCAGTGTTTCATTGTTTTCCATGGCTAGTATTCATTGTGTACATGGACCACTTCTTCTTTATCCTTTCGTCTGTTGATGGACATTTTGGTTGCTTCACTGTCTTGTCTATTGTGAATAAGGCTGCAGTGCAGCTTTTGCAGCCCGGGTCTTCTTCATTCTGGTCTTCTCAGGTGAGAGGCCCTTTGGTGCGCCTGCTGGATTGAATGGTACCTCAATTTTTCTTTTCAACGCAGCTTCTTTCTGTTCTCATTATTAGCGTTTAACCCTTTTACATCTCACCAGCAGCTAGAGGGTACACAGTTCTCTTAAACCTCTTCAGCATTTATTGTTTGTAGACTTTTTGCCAATGGTCAGTCGACTGGTGTGAGTTGAAAACTTTTTGTAGATTAGATTGCATGAGTCTAATACTTCCTGAGGCTGAGCTTTTATCCATTTTCCTTTTTTTTTAAAAGAGAGTGAGTAAAACTTACCTCTTCATACTATCTTCGTGAACATTTTGCCTGTTTTGAATTTTTTTATCCATTCCCTACCTCAGCACAATTTTGAGGGCAGGTGTCCTTTACAGCCCTGAGTCCTTGTGAATGGTAAGTGACCATTAGCTGGGGGTTAAAAGCTGCTCTTGCGGGAATCGGCCACAAGGCGGCAGCATTTCTCCTTTACCAAATCTGGTTACTAGGGCAACAGAGCCTTACTGGAAGTGGTGTTCTAGGTTGTAAATTAGATTGGAATGTGCGAGGAAAAAGCCCTTTAAGTTTATGTCTCCTTACTTCTTGTTGGTATTTTTAACTTAATTTTTATTTTTTCTCACAGCAAACTTGATTACAATGTTTTGTTTGTTCTAGGTGTGCAAGATGTGGTTCTTTCACACATATACATATATCTATTCTTCTTCGGATCCTTTTCCCATGTAGGTTATGACACAATGTTGAGTAGTCTTCTCTTGGTATTGCGTAGGTCTTTGGTGATTCTATATTTCACATGTGTTTGTATCTCTCTGTTAACCTCAATATGGTAATGTATCCAATCCTCACACCTGTCCATTTGGTGAACCATAAGTTTTTTAATGAATCTATGAAAGTGTTTCTCTGTGGAAATATCTTTGTTTGTATCATTTTTTAGGTAACACCTATATGTGATACGATAGGATATGTGTTTTTCGCTTTCTCACTTACTCCAAGTTGCGTGATTACTTCTAGACTCATCTATGGTGCTGGAAATGGCATCGTTTCATTTTTTTCACTAGCTCATATTCCATCTGTACAGGTAGCAGTTCTTCTTTGTCCACCCATCTGTCGGTGGACTTTTTGGTTACTTCCATATCTTGGCTACTGTAATACTATGCAATGCAGATTTGCGTGCCTGTGTCCTTCCAATTCTGTCTTCTTAGTTTATAGGTCCAGGAATAGGTCTGCTGGAACATATGGTAGCTCAATGTTTACCTTTTAAAGGCACCTCTATTCTGTTCTCCTTAGTGGCTCTTTCCAGGTTACGTCCCACTTAAAGTGGAGGGTATGTATTTCTTCCCAGCTCCTTCAGGATTTATTCTTTGTAGTTTTTGCTGATGGTTATTCTGAGTGGTGTGAGCTGATACCTCTTTGTGGTTGAATTTGCATGTGTCTCATAATGCGTTGAAATTGATCTTTAAGACATGTCCTTTTTATTTTTCCAGCTGTGATTAGAGCTTATTTCTTCAAAGTGTTTTCTTAAAGTATGTGTCACCATTTGAAATATTTTGGCCATTATCTCCCTCAAGACATTTTGAGGGCAGGTTTCATTTACAGCCCTGCAGTACTTGTTCATATGAAGTGACCATTAGCTCAGGCTTTAAACCTGCTTTTGCAGGTAACGGCCAGAGAGCGGCAGCCTTTCTACGTTCCCCTTGCTGGTACTAGGGAAACAGACCTACCGGCCAGTGGTGTTCTTCGGTTATAAGTTAGAGTGCCATGTGCCCGGATAAACCCACAAATGTTGATGTCTCCTTGCTTTTGTTTGTTTTTAAATTTCATTTATATTTATTATTAGAGTAATATTCCATTGTGTACGTGGACCACTTCTTCTTGGTGCATTCCTCGGTTGATGGACATTTTCATTGCTTCCAAGTGCTGGCTATGGTAAATCTTGCTGGCGTACAGGTTTGCCAGCCTGTGACGTTTTGATTCTCATTTTCTCAGGTGATAGGCCAAGCAGTGGTTGTGATTGATTGACTGGTAGCTCAATGTTTCCCTTTTCAAAGCACCTACACTGTGTTTTCATTAGTGGCTCTTTACATGCCCCCCCTTACAACCGAGGGTACGCATTTCTCCACACTCCCTTCACCGTTTATTTTTTGCAGCATTTTTCCTAATGGCCATTCTGACTGCTGTGAGCTGATAGGTTTTTGTAATATGGGTATGCCTGTCATTAAATTTTTTAAAATTCATCATATTCCTACATCGTTCTCTTTTCTCTTAAAAGAAAAAACCGTGAGTACAATGTAGCTCTTGAAATTGTCTTCTTCGAAGGTTGCCCTCTTTTGAATTTTTTGGTCGATTTTGGACCCCAGAAATTTTCTGGAGGGCAGGTGTCATTTACAGAACTGCAAGTTGGTGAAAATTTAGTGACCTTTCGCAGTGGGTTCAAACCTGCTGTTGTGGGAAACGGCCACAAGGAGGTAGCATTTCTCCATTCCCCAATCTGGGTACTAGGGCAGCAGAGCCTTTCTGGAAGTCATTGTCCTAGGTTGTAAATTAGAATGGAATTTGCCAGGAGAAATCCCCATAAGTTTATGTCTCATTACTTCTTCTTGGTTTTTAAAAGTTTTTTAATCTGGGTAAAGTTTAGAATATTGTTTATCCTAGGTGTACACAATCTGGTTCATTTGTACATTATGTATGTCTATTAATGTACAGATCCTCTTCCCATGTAAAATATTACAGTGTTCCGTCGACCTCCCTTGCTATATGTTCGGTCTTTTTGATACATGTACAAAATATGTATTTGTATATGTATAGTAACACTAATCTTCATTTCTCAATTTCCCCCCTCCTTTCCTTTCAGATGAGCATAGTTTGTTTTCTCAGCCTGTGAGGGTCTTTCTCTTTGGAAATACGTTCATCTGTGCCAGTTATTAGATAATGCCATAAGTGACAATATAGGATATAGGTGTTTTGCTTTCCGACCTACTTCATGTTTTGTGATTATCTCCAGGCTCATCTATGGTGCCTCAAAGAGCAGTGCTTCAATGTTTTCCATGGCTAATATTCCATGTGTACATGGACCACTTCTTCTTGGTGCATTCCTCTGTTGATGGACATTTTCGTTGCTTCCAAGTGTTGCCTATGGTAAATATTGCTGGAGTGCAGGATTGCCAGCCTGTGATTTTTGATTTTCCTTTTCTCAGGGGATAGACCCAGCAGTGGGTATGATTGATTGACTGGTATGGTAGCTCAACGTTTACCTTTTCAAGGCACCTCAATTGTGCTTTCATTAGTGGCTCTTACCACGTCCCCCTTAGAATCGAGGGTACGCATTTCTCCACAATCACGTCAGCATTTCTAGTTTGCAGCATTTTTGTTGATGGCCATTCTGACTGGTGTGAGCTGACAGGTTTTTGTAATTTGGGTTTACATGTCTGTAAAAATTCCTACAATTCATCATTTTTCCACGCCTTTTACTTTTCTGTTAAAAGAAAAAAGAAAGAAAGTGTGAGTGTAATATACCTCTTCAAATTTTCTTTTTGGAAGGTTGCACTCTAGAATTTTTTGGTCGATTTTCGACCTCAGTATTTTTTGGAGGGCCGGTGTCATTTACAGACCTGCAATTGGTGAATAATTAGTGACCTTTTGCAGTGGGTTCAAAGCTGCTGTTGTGGGAAACGGCCACAAGGATGCAGCATTTCTCGATTCCCAAATCTGGGTACTAGGGCAGCAGAGCCGTTCTGGAAGTTGTCTGCCTAGGTTTTCAATTTGGATGGAATGTGCCAGGAAAACCCCCCATAAGTTTATGTCTCATTACTCCTAGTTCGTTGTTTTAATTTTTTCAATTGGGGTAATGGTTAGAATGTTGCTTGTCCAAGGTGTACACACTCTGGTTCATCTACATATCATATATACCTATTTATGTAGAGATCCTCTTCCCGTGTAAATTATTACAGAGTGTTCCATAATCCTTCCTTGCTATATGGTCGGTCTTTTTGATATATGTATATAATATGTATTTGTATACATATGGTAACGCTAATCTTCATGTATCCATTCCCCCCACCTTTCCTTTTAGATAAGCATAGTTTTTTTTTTTAATAAGTCTGTGATTGCCTTTCTCTGTGGAAATATGTTCATTTGTGTCAGTTATTAGATAACGCCTATAAGTGATATCATAGGTTATAGGACTTTTCCTTTCCGACTTACCTCATGTTCTGTGATTATCTCCAAGATCATCTATGGTGCCTCAAAGAGCAGTGTTTCATTGTTTTCCATGGCTAGTATTCATTGTGTACATGGACCACTTCTTCTTTATCCTTTCGTCTGTTGATGGACATTTTGGTTGCTTCACTGTCTTGTCTATTGTGAATAAGGCTGCAGTGCAGCTTTTGCAGCCCGGGTCTTCTTCATTCTGGTCTTCTCAGGTGAGAGGCCCTTTGGTGCGCCTGCTGGATTGAATGGTACCTCAATTTTTCTTTTCAACACAGCTTCTTTCTGTTCTCATTATTAGCGTTTAACCCTTTTACATCTCACCAGCAGCTAGAGGGTACACAGTTCTCTTAAACCTCTTCAGCATTTATTGTTTGTAGACTTTTTGCCAATGGTCAGTCGACTGGTGTGAGTTGAAAACTTTTTGTAGATTAGATTGCATGAGTCTAATACTTCCTGAGGCTGAGCTTTTATCCATTTTCCTTTTTTTTTAAAAGAGAGTGAGTAAAACTTACCTCTTCATACTATCTTCGTGAACATTTTGCCTGTTTTGAATTTTTTTATCCATTCCCTACCTCAGCACAATTTTGAGGGCAGGTGTCCTTTACAGCCCTGAGTCCTTGTGAATGGTAAGTGACCATTAGCTGGGGGTTAAAAGCTGCTCTTGCGGGAATCGGCCACAAGGCGGCAGCATTTCTCCTTTACCAAATCTGGTTACTAGGGCAACAGAGCCTTACTGGAAGTGGTGTTCTAGGTTGTAAATTAGAATGGAATGTGCGAGGAAAAAGCCCTTTAAGTTTATGTCTCCTTACTTCTTGTTGGTATTTTTAACTTAATTTTTATTTTTTCTCACAGCAAACTTGATTACAATGTTTTGTTTGTTCTAGGTGTGCAAGATGTGGTTCTTTCACACATATACATATATCTATTCTTCTTCGGATCCTTTTCCCATGTAGGTTATGACACAATGTTGAGTAGTCTTCTCTTGGTATTGCGTAGGTCTTTGGTGATTCTATATTTCACATGTGTTTGTATCTCTCTGTTAACCTCAATATGGTAATGTATCCAATCCTCACACCTGTCCATTTGGTGAACCATAAGTTTTTTAATGAATCTATGAAAGTGTTTCTCTGTGGAAATATCTTTGTTTGTATCATTTTTTAGGTAACACCTATATGTGATACGATAGGATATGTGTTTTTCGCTTTCTCACTTACTCCAAGTTGCGTGATTACTTCTAGACTCATCTATGGTGCTGGAAATGGCATCGTTTCATTTTTTTCACTAGCTCATATTCCATCTGTACAGGTAGCAGTTCTTCTTTGTCCACCCATCTGTCGGTGGACTTTTTGGTTACTTCCATATCTTGGCTACTGTAATACTATGCAATGCAGATTTGCGTGCCTGTGTCCTTCCAATTCTGTCTTCTTAGTTTATAGGTCCAGGAATAGGTCTGCTGGAACATATGGTAGCTCAATGTTTACCTTTTAAAGGCACCTCTATTCTGTTCTCCTTAGTGGCTCTTTCCAGGTTACGTCCCACTTAAAGTGGAGGGTATGTATTTCTTCCCAGCTCCTTCAGGATTTATTCTTTGTAGTTTTTGCTGATGGTTATTCTGAGTGGTGTGAGCTGATACCTCTTTGTGGTTGAATTTGCATGTGTCTCATAATGCGTTGAAATTGATCTTTAAGACATGTCCTTTTTATTTTTCCAGCTGTGATTAGAGCTTATTTCTTCAAAGTGTTTTCTTAAAGTATGTGTCACCATTTGAAATATTTTGGCCATTATCTCCCTCAAGACATTTTGAGGGCAGGTTTCATTTACAGCCCTGCAGTACTTGTTCATATGAAGTGACCATTAGCTCAGGCTTTAAACCTGCTTTTGCAGGTAACGGCCAGAGAGCGGCAGCCTTTCTACGTTCCCCTTGCTGGTACTAGGGAAACAGACCTACCGGCCAGTGGTGTTCTTCGGTTATAAGTTAGAGTGCCATGTGCCCGGATAAACCCACAAATGTTGATGTCTCCTTGCTTTTGTTTGTTTTTAAATTTCATTTATAGTTATTATTAGAGTAATATTCCATTGTGTACGTGGACCACTTCTTCTTGGTGCATTCCTCGGTTGATGGACATTTTCATTGCTTCCAAGTGCTGGCTATGGTAAATCTTGCTGGCGTACAGGTTTGCCAGCCTGTGACTTTTTGATTCTCATTTTCTCAGGTGATAGGCCAAGCAGTGGTTGTGATTGATTGACTGGTAGCTCAATGTTTCCCTTTTCAAAGCACCTACACTGTGTTTTCATTAGTGGCTCTTTACATGCCCCCCCTTACAACCGAGGGTACGCATTTCTCCACACTCCCTTCACCGTTTATTTTTTGCAGCATTTTTCCTAATGGCCATTCTGACTGCTGTGAGCTGATAGGTTTTTGTAATATGGGTATGCCTGTCATTAAATTTTTTAAAATTCATCATATTCCTACATCGTTCTCTTTTCTCTTAAAAGAAAAAACCGTGAGTACAATGTAGCTCTTGAAATAGTCTTCTTCGAAGGTTGCCCTCTTTTGAATTTTTTGGTCGATTTTGGACCCCAGAAATTTTCTGGAGGGCAGGTGTCATTTACAGAACTGCAAGTTGGTGAAAATTTAGTGACCTTTCGCAGTGGGTTCAAACCTGCTGTTGTGGGAAACGGCCACAAGGAGGTAGCATTTCTCCATTCCCCAATCTGGGTACTAGGGCAGCAGAGCCTTTCTGGAAGTCATTGTCCTAGGTTGTAAATTAGAATGGAATTTGCCAGGAGAAATCCCCATAAGTTTATGTCTCATTACTTCTTCTTGGTTTTTAAAAGTTTTTTAATCTGGGTAAAGTTTAGAATATTGTTTATCCTAGGTGTACACAATCTGGTTCATTTGTACATTATGTATGTCTATTAATGTACAGATCCTCTTCCCATGTAAAATATTACAGTGTTCCGTCGACCTCCCTTGCTATATGTTCGGTCTTTTTGATACATGTACAAAATATGTATTTGTATATGTATAGTAACACTAATCTTCATTTCTCAATTTCCCCCCTCCTTTCCTTTCAGATGAGCATAGTTTGTTTTCTCAGCCTGTGAGTGTCTTTCTCTTTGGAAATACGTTCATCTGTGCCAGTTATTAGATAATGCCATAAGTGATAATATAGGATATAGGTGTTTTGCTTTCCGACCTACTTCATGTTTTGTGATTATCTCCAGGCTCATCTATGGTGCCTCAAAGAGCAGTGCTTCAATGTTTTCCATGGCTAATATTCCATGTGTACATGGACCACTTCTTCTTGGTGCATTCCTCTGTTGATGGACATTTTCGTTGCTTCCAAGTGTTGCCTATGGTAAATATTGCTGGAGTGCAGGATTGCCAGCCTGTGATTTTTGATTTTCCTTTTCTCAGGGGATAGACCCAGCAGTGGGTATGATTGATTGACTGGTATGGTAGCTCAACGTTTACCTTTTCAAGGCACCTCAATTGTGCTTTCATTAGTGGCTCTTACCACGTCCCCCTTAGAATCGAGGGTACGCATTTCTCCACAATCACGTCAGCATTTCTAGTTTGCAGCATTTTTGTTGATGGCCATTCTGACTGGTGTGAGCTGACAGGTTTTTGTAATTTGGGTTTACATGTCTGTAAAAATTCCTACAATTCATCATTTTTCCACGCCTTTTACTTTTCTGTTAAAAGAAAAAAGAAAGAAAGTGTGAGTGTAATATACCTCTTCAAATTTTCTTTTTGGAAGGTTGCACTCTAGAATTTTTTGGTCGATTTTCGACCTCAGTATTTTTTGGAGGGCCGGTGTCATTTACAGACCTGCAATTGGTGAATAATTAGTGACCTTTTGCAGTGGGTTCAAAGCTGCTGTTGTGGGAAACGGCCACAAGGATGCAGCATTTCTCGATTCCCAAATCTGGGTACTAGGGCAGCAGAGCCGTTCTGGAAGTTGTCTGCCTAGGTTTTCAATTTGGATGGAATGTGCCAGGAAAACCCCCCATAAGTTTATGTCTCATTACTCCTAGTTCGTTGTTTTAATTTTTTCAATTCGGGTAATGGTTAGAATGTTGCTTGTCCAAGGTGTACACACTCTGGTTCATCTACATATCATATATACCTATTTATGTAGAGATCCTCTTCCCGTGTAAATTATTACAGAGTGTTCCGTAATCCTTCCTTGCTATATGGTCGGTCTTTTTGATATATGTATATAATATGTATTTGTATACATATGGTAACGCTAATCTTCATGTATCCATTCCCCCCACCTTTCCTTTTAGATAAGCATAGTTTTTTTTTTTAATAAGTCTGTGATTGCCTTTCTCTGTGGAAATATGTTCATTTGTGTCAGTTATTAGATAACGCCTATAAGTGATATCATAGGTTATAGGACTTTTCCTTTCCGACTTACCTCATGTTCTGTGATTATCTCCAAGATCATCTATGGTGCCTCAAAGAGCAGTGTTTCATTGTTTTCCATGGCTAGTATTCATTGTGTACATGGACCACTTCTTCTTTATCCTTTCGTCTGTTGATGGACATTTTGGTTGCTTCACTGTCTTGTCTATTGTGAATAAGGCTGCAGTGCAGCTTTTGCAGCCCGGGTCTTCTTCATTCTGGTCTTCTCAGGTGAGAGGCCCTTTGGTGCGCCTGCTGGATTGAATGGTACCTCAATTTTTCTTTTCAACGCAGCTTCTTTCTGTTCTCATTATTAGCGTTTAACCCTTTTACATCTCACCAGCAGCTAGAGGGTACACAGTTCTCTTAAACCTCTTCAGCATTTATTGTTTGTAGACTTTTTGCCAATGGTCAGTCGACTGGTGTGAGTTGAAAACTTTTTGTAGATTAGATTGCATGAGTCTAATACTTCCTGAGGCTGAGCTTTTATCCATTTTCCTTTTTTTAAAAAGAGAGTGAGTAAAACTTACCTCTTCATACTATCTTCGTGAACATTTTGCCTGTTTTGAATTTTTTTATCCATTCCCTACCTCAGCACAATTTTGAGGGCAGGTGTCCTTTACAGCCCTGAGTCCTTGTGAATGGTAAGTGACCATTAGCTGGGGGTTAAAAGCTGCTCTTGCGGGAATCGGCCACAAGGCGGCAGCATTTCTCCTTTACCAAATCTGGTTACTAGGGCAACAGAGCCTTACTGGAAGTGGTGTTCTAGGTTGTAAATTAGAATGGAATGTGCGAGGAAAAAGCCCTTTAAGTTTATGTCTCCTTACTTCTTGTTGGTATTTTTAACTTAATTTTTATTTTTTCTCACAGCAAACTTGATTACAATGTTTTGTTTGTTCTAGGTGTGCAAGATGTGGTTCTTTCACACATATACATATATCTATTCTTCTTCGGATCCTTTTCCCATGTAGGTTATGACACAATGTTGAGTAGTCTTCTCTTGGTATTGCGTAGGTCTTTGGTGATTCTATATTTCACATGTGTTTGTATCTCTCTGTTAACCTCAATATGGTAATGTATCCAATCCTCACACCTGTCCATTTGGTGAACCATAAGTTTTTTAATGAATCTATGAAAGTGTTTCTCTGTGGAAATATCTTTGTTTGTATCATTTTTTAGGTAACACCTATATGTGATACGATAGGATATGTGTTTTTCGCTTTTTCACTTACTCCAAGTTGCGTGATTACTTCTAGACTCATCTGTGGTGCTGGAAATGGCATCGTTTCATTTTTTTCACTAGCTCATATTCCATCTGTACAGGTAGCAGTTCTTCTTTGTCCACCCATCTGTCGGTGGACTTTTTGGTTACTTCCATATCTTGGCTACTGTAATACTATGCAATGCAGATTTGCGTGCCTGTGTCCTTCCAATTCTGTCTTCTTAGTTTATAGGTCCAGGAATAGGTCTGCTGGAACATATGGTAGCTCAATGTTTACCTTTTAAAGGCACCTCTATTCTGTTCTCCTTAGTGGCTCTTTCCAGGTTACGTCCCACTTAAAGTGGAGGGTATGTATTTCTTCCCAGCTCCTTCAGGATTTATTCTTTGTAGTTTTTGCTGATGGTTATTCTGAGTGGTGTGAGCTGATACCTCTTTGTGGTTGAATTTGCATGTGTCTCATAATGCGTTGAAATTGATCTTTAAGACATGTCCTTTTTATTTTTCCAGCTGTGATTAGAGCTTATTTCTTCAAAGTGTTTTCTTAAAGTATGTGTCACCATTTGAAATATTTTGGCCATTATCTCCCTCAAGACATTTTGAGGGCAGGTTTCATTTACAGCCCTGCAGTACTTGTTCATATGAAGTGACCATTAGCTCAGGCTTTAAACCTGCTTTTGCAGGTAACGGCCAGAGAGCGGCAGCCTTTCTACGTTCCCCTTGCTGGTACTAGGGAAACAGACCTACCGGCCAGTGGTGTTCTTCGGTTATAAGTTAGAGTGCCATGTGCCCGGATAAACCCACAAATGTTGATGTCTCCTTGCTTTTGTTTGTTTTTAAATTTCATTTATAGTTATTATTAGAGTAATATTCCATTGTGTACGTGGACCACTTCTTCTTGGTGCATTCCTCGGTTGATGGACATTTTCATTGCTTCCAAGTGCTGGCTATGGTAAATCTTGCTGGCGTACAGGTTTGCCAGCCTGTGACTTTTTGATTCTCATTTTCTCAGGTGATAGGCCAAGCAGTGGTTGTGATTGATTGACTGGTAGCTCAATGTTTCCCTTTTCAAAGCACCTACACTGTGTTTTCATTAGTGGCTCTTTACATGCCCCCCCTTACAACCGAGGGTACGCATTTCTCCACACTCCCTTCACCGTTTATTTTTTGCAGCATTTTTCCTAATGGCCATTCTGACTGCTGTGAGCTGATAGGTTTTTGTAATATGGGTATGCCTGTCATTAAATTTTTTAAAATTCATCATATTCCTACATCGTTCTCTTTTCTCTTAAAAGAAAAAACCGTGAGTACAATATAGCTCTTGAAATTGTCTTCTTCGAAGGTTGCCCTCTTTTGAATTTTTTGGTCGATTTTTGACCCCAGAAATTTTCTGGAGGGCAGGTGTCATTTACAGAACTGCAAGTTGGTGAAAATTTAGTGACCTTTCGCAGTGGGTTCAAACCTGCTGTTGTGGGAAACGGCCACAAGGAGGTAGCATTTCTCCATTCCCCAATCTGGGTACTAGGGCAGCAGAGCCTTTCTGGAAGTCATTGTCCTAGGTTGTAAATTAGAATGGAATTTGCCAGGAGAAATCCCCATAAGTTTATGTCTCATTACTTCTTCTTGGTTTTTAAAAGTTTTTTAATCTGGGTAAAGTTTAGAATATTGTTTATCCTAGGTGTACACAATCTGGTTCATTTGTACATTATGTATGTCTATTAATGTACAGATCCTCTTCCCATGTAAAATATTACAGTGTTCCGTCGACCTCCCTTGCTATATGTTCAGTCTTTTTGATACATGTACAAAATATGTATTTGTATATGTATAGTAACACTAATCTTCATTTCTCAATTTCCCCCCTCCTTTCCTTTCAGATGAGCATAGTTTGTTTTCTCAGCCTGTGAGTGTCTTTCTCTTTGGAAATACGTTCATCTGTGCCAGTTATTAGATAATGCCATAAGTGATAATATAGGATATAGGTGTTTTGCTTTCCGACCTACTTCATGTTTTGTGATTATCTCCAGGCTCATCTATGGTGCCTCAAAGAGCAGTGCTTCAATGTTTTCCATGGCTAATATTCCATGTGTACATGGACCACTTCTTCTTGGTGCATTCCTCTGTTGATGGACATTTTCGTTGCTTCCAAGTGTTGCCTATGGTAAATATTGCTGGAGTGCAGGATTGCCAGCCTGTGATTTTTGATTTTCCTTTTCTCAGGGGATAGACCCAGCAGTGGGTATGATTGATTGACTGGTATGGTAGCTCAACGTTTACCTTTTCAAGGCACCTCAATTGTGCTTTCATTAGTGGCTCTTACCACGTCCCCCTTAGAATCGAGGGTACGCATTTCTCCACAATCACGTCAGCATTTCTAGTTTGCAGCATTTTTGTTGATGGCCATTCTGACTGGTGTGAGCTGACAGGTTTTTGTAATTTGGGTTTACATGTCTGTAAAAATTCCTACAATTCATCATTTTTCCACGCCTTTTACTTTTCTGTTAAAAGAAAAAAGAAAGAAAGTGTGAGTGTAATATACCTCTTCAAATTTTCTTTTTGGAAGGTTGCACTCTAGAATTTTTTGGTCGATTTTCGACCTCAGTATTTTTTGGAGGGCCGGTGTCATTTACAGACCTGCAATTGGTGAATAATTAGTGACCTTTTGCAGTGGGTTCAAAGCTGCTGTTGTGGGAAACGGCCACAAGGATGCAGCATTTCTCGATTCCCAAATCTGGGTACTAGGGCAGCAGAGCCGTTCTGGAAGTTGTCTGCCTAGGTTTTCAATTTGGATGGAATGTGCCAGGAAAACCCCCCATAAGTTTATGTCTCATTACTCCTAGTTCGTTGTTTTAATTTTTTCAATTCGGGTAATGGTTAGAATGTTGCTTGTCCAAGGTGTACACACTCTGGTTCATCTACATATCATATATACCTATTTATGTAGAGATCCTCTTCCCGTGTAAATTATTACAGAGTGTTCCGTAATCCTTCCTTGCTATATGGTCGGTCTTTTTGATATATGTATATAATATGTATTTGTATACATATGGTAACGCTAATCTTCATGTATCCATTCCCCCCACCTTTCCTTTTAGATAAGCATAGTTTTTTTTTTAATAAGTCTGTGATTGCCTTTCTCTGTGGAAATATGTTCATTTGTGTCAGTTATTAGATAACGCCTATAAGTGATATCATAGGTTATAGGACTTTTCCTTTCCGACTTACCTCATGTTCTGTGATTATCTCCAAGATCATCTATGGTGCCTCAAAGAGCAGTGTTTCATTGTTTTCCATGGCTAGTATTCATTGTGTACATGGACCACTTCTTCTTTATCCTTTCGTCTGTTGATGGACATTTTGGTTGCTTCACTGTCTTGTCTATTGTGAATAAGGCTGCAGTGCAGCTTTTGAAGCCCGGGTCTTCTTCATTCTGGTCTTCTCAGGTGAGAGGCCCTTTGGTGCGCCTGCTGGATTGAATGGTACCTCAATTTTTCTTTTCAACGCAGCTTCTTTCTGTTCTCATTATTAGCGTTTAACCCTTTTACATCTCACCAGCAGCTAGAGGGTACACAGTTCTCTTAAACCTCTTCAGCATTTATTGTTTGTAGACTTTTTGCCAATGGTCAGTCGACTGGTGTGAGTTGAAAACTTTTTGTAGATTAGATTGCATGAGTCTAATACTTCCTGAGGCTGAGCTTTTATCCATTTTCCTTTTTTTTTAAAAGAGAGTGAGTAAAACTTACCTCTTCATACTATCTTCGTGAACATTTTGCCTGTTTTGAATTTTTTTATCCATTCCCTACCTCAGCACAATTTTGAGGGCAGGTGTCCTTTACAGCCCTGAGTCCTTGTGAATGGTAAGTGACCATTAGCTGGGGGTTAAAAGCTGCTCTTGCGGGAATCGGCCACAAGGCGGCAGCATTTCTCCTTTACCAAATCTGGTTACTAGGGCAACAGAGCCTTACTGGAAGTGGTGTTCTAGGTTGTAAATTAGATTGGAATGTGCGAGGAAAAAGCCCTTTAAGTTTATGTCTCCTTACTTCTTGTTGGTATTTTTAACTTAATTTTTATTTTTTCTCACAGCAAACTTGATTACAATGTTTTGTTTGTTCTAGGTGTGCAAGATGTGGTTCTTTCACACATATACATATATCTATTCTTCTTCGGATCCTTTTCCCATGTAGGTTATGACACAATGTTGAGTAGTCTTCTCTTGGTATTGCGTAGGTCTTTGGTGATTCTATATTTCACATGTGTTTGTATCTCTCTGTTAACCTCAATATGGTAATGTATCCAATCCTCACACCTGTCCATTTGGTGAACCATAAGTTTTTTAATGAATCTATGAAAGTGTTTCTCTGTGGAAATATCTTTGTTTGTATCATTTTTTAGGTAACACCTATATGTGATACGATAGGATATGTGTTTTTCGCTTTCTCACTTACTCCAAGTTGCGTGATTACTTCTAGACTCATCTATGGTGCTGGAAATGGCATCGTTTCATTTTTTTCACTAGCTCATATTCCATCTGTACAGGTAGCAGTTCTTCTTTGTCCACCCATCTGTCGGTGGACTTTTTGGTTACTTCCATATCTTGGCTACTGTAATACTATGCAATGCAGATTTGCGTGCCTGTGTCCTTCCAATTCTGTCTTCTTAGTTTATAGGTCCAGGAATAGGTCTGCTGGAACATATGGTAGCTCAATGTTTACCTTTTAAAGGCACCTCTATTCTGTTCTCCTTAGTGGCTCTTTCCAGGTTACGTCCCACTTAAAGTGGAGGGTATGTATTTCTTCCCAGCTCCTTCAGGATTTATTCTTTGTAGTTTTTGCTGATGGTTATTCTGAGTGGTGTGAGCTGATACCTCTTTGTGGTTGAATTTGCATGTGTCTCATAATGCGTTGAAATTGATCTTTAAGACATGTCCTTTTTATTTTTCCAGCTGTGATTAGAGCTTATTTCTTCAAAGTGTTTTCTTAAAGTATGTGTCACCATTTGAAATATTTTGGCCATTATCTCCCTCAAGACATTTTGAGGGCAGGTTTCATTTACAGCCCTGCAGTACTTGTTCATATGAAGTGACCATTAGCTCAGGCTTTAAACCTGCTTTTGCAGGTAACGGCCAGAGAGCGGCAGCCTTTCTACGTTCCCCTTGCTGGTACTAGGGAAACAGACCTACCGGCCAGTGGTGTTCTTCGGTTATAAGTTAGAGTGCCATGTGCCCGGATAAACCCACAAATGTTGATGTCTCCTTGCTTTTGTTTGTTTTTAAATTTCATTTATAGTTATTATTAGAGTAATATTCCATTGTGTACGTGGACCACTTCTTCTTGGTGCATTCCTCGGTTGATGGACATTTTCATTGCTTCCAAGTGCTGGCTATGGTAAATCTTGCTGGCGTACAGGTTTGCCAGCCTGTGACTTTTTGATTCTCATTTTCTCAGGTGATAGGCCAAGCAGTGGTTGTGATTGATTGACTGGTAGCTCAATGTTTCCCTTTTCAAAGCACCTACACTGTGTTTTCATTAGTGGCTCTTTACATGCCCCCCCTTACAACCGAGGGTACGCATTTCTCCACACTCCCTTCACCGTTTATTTTTTGCAGCATTTTTCCTAATGGCCATTCTGACTGCTGTGAGCTGATAGGTTTTTGTAATATGGGTATGCCTGTCATTAAATTTTTTAAAATTCATCATATTCCTACATCGTTCTCTTTTCTCTTAAAAGAAAAAACCGTGAGTACAATGTAGCTCTTGAAATTGTCTTCTTCGAAGGTTGCCCTCTTTTGAATTTTTTGGTCGATTTTTGACCCCAGAAATTTTCTGGAGGGCAGGTGTCATTTACAGAACTGCAAGTTGGTGAAAATTTAGTGACCTTTCGCAGTGGGTTCAAACCTGCTGTTGTGGGAAACGGCCACAAGGAGGTAGCATTTCTCCATTCCCCAATCTGGGTACTAGGGCAGCAGAGCCTTTCTGGAAGTCATTGTCCTAGGTTGTAAATTAGAATGGAATTTGCCAGGAGAAATCCCCAGAAGTTTATGTCTCATTACTTCTTCTTGGTTTTTAAAAGTTTTTTAATCTGGGTAAAGTTTAGAATATTGTTTATCCTAGGTGTACACAATCTGGTTCATTTGTACATTATGTATGTCTATTAATGTACAGATCCTCTTCCCATGTAAAATATTACAGTGTTCCGTCGACCTCCCTTGCTATATGTTCGGTCTTTTTGATACATGTACAAAATATGTATTTGTATATGTATAGTAACACTAATCTTCATTTCTCAATTTCCCCCCTCCTTTCCTTTCAGATGAGCATAGTTTGTTTTCTCAGCCTGTGAGGGTCTTTCTCTTTGGAAATACGTTCATCTGTGCCAGTTATTAGATAATGCCATAAGTGACAATATAGGATATAGGTGTTTTGCTTTCCGACCTACTTCATGTTTTGTGATTATCTCCAGGCTCATCTATGGTGCCTCAAAGAGCAGTGCTTCAATGTTTTCCATGGCTAATATTCCATGTGTACATGGACCACTTCTTCTTGGTGCATTCCTCTGTTGATGGACATTTTCGTTGCTTCCAAGTGTTGCCTATGGTAAATATTGCTGGAGTGCAGGATTGCCAGCCTGTGATTTTTGATTTTCCTTTTCTCAGGGGATAGACCCAGCAGTGGGTATGATTGATTGACTGGTATGGTAGCTCAACGTTTACCTTTTCAAGGCACCTCAATTGTGCTTTCATTAGTGGCTCTTACCACGTCCCCCTTAGAATCGAGGGTACGCATTTCTCCACAATCACGTCAGCATTTCTAGTTTGCAGCATTTTTGTTGATGGCCATTCTGACTGGTGTGAGCTGACAGGTTTTTGTAATTTGGGTTTACATGTCTGTAAAAATTCCAACAATTCATCATTTTTCCACACCTTTTACTTTTCTGTTAAAAGAAAAAAGAAAGAAAGTGTGAGTGTAATATACCTCTTCAAATTTTCTTTTTGGAAGGTTGCACTCTAGAATTTTTTGGTCGATTTTCGACCTCAGTATTTTTTGGAGGGCCGGTGTCATTTACAGACCTGCAATTGGTGAATAATTAGTGACCTTTTGCAGTGGGTTCAAAGCTGCTGTTGTGGGAAACGGCCACAAGGATGCAGCATTTCTCGATTCCCAAATCTGGGTACTAGGGCAGCAGAGCCGTTCTGGAAGTTGTCTGCCTAGGTTTTCAATTTGGATGGAATGTGCCAGGAAAACCCCCCATAAGTTTATGTCTCATTACTCCTAGTTCGTTGTTTTAATTTTTTCAATTGGGGTAATGGTTAGAATGTTGCTTGTCCAAGGTGTACACACTCTGGTTCATCTACATATCATATATACCTATTTATGTAGAGATCCTCTTCCCGTGTAAATTATTACAGAGTGTTCCGTAATCCTTCCTTGCTATATGGTCGGTCTTTTTGATATATGTATATAATATGTATTTGTATACATATGGTAACGCTAATCTTCATGTATCCATTCCCCCCACCTTTCCTTTTAGATAAGCATAGTTTTTTTTTTAATAAGTCTGTGATTGCCTTTCTCTGTGGAAATATGTTCATTTGTGTCAGTTATTAGATAACACCTATAAGTGATATCATAGGTTATAGGACTTTTCCTTTCCGACTTACCTCATGTTCTGTGATTATCTCCAAGATCATCTATGGTGCCTCAAAGAGCAGTGTTTCATTGTTTTCCATGGCTAGTATTCATTGTGTACATGGACCACTTCTTCTTTATCCTTTCGTCTGTTGATGGACATTTTGGTTGCTTCACTGTCTTGTCTATTGTGAATAAGGCTGCAGTGCAGCTTTTGCAGCCCGGGTCTTCTTCATTCTGGTCTTCTCAGGTGAGAGGCCCTTTGGTGCGCCTGCTGGATTGAATGGTACCTCAATTTTTCTTTTCAACGCAGCTTCTTTCTGTTCTCATTATTAGCGTTTAACCCTTTTACATCTCACCAGCAGCTAGAGGGTACACAGTTCTCTTAAACCTCTTCAGCATTTATTGTTTGTAGACTTTTTGCCAATGGTCAGTCGACTGGTGTGAGTTGAAAACTTTTTGTAGATTAGATTGCATGAGTCTAATACTTCCTGAGGCTGAGCTTTTATCCATTTTCCTTTTTTTTTAAAAGAGAGTGAGTAAAACTTACCTCTTCATACTATCTTCGTGAACATTTTGCCTGTTTTGAATTTTTTTATCCATTCCCTACCTCAGCACAATTTTGAGGGCAGGTGTCCTTTACAGCCCTGAGTCCTTGTGAATGGTAAGTGACCATTAGCTGGGGGTTAAAAGCTGCTCTTGCGGGAATCGGCCACAAGGCGGCAGCATTTCTCCTTTACCAAATCTGGTTACTAGGGCAACAGAGCCTTACTGGAAGTGGTGTTCTAGGTTGTAAATTAGATTGGAATGTGCGAGGAAAAAGCCCTTTAAGTTTATGTCTCCTTACTTCTTGTTGGTATTTTTAACTTAATTTTTATTTTTTCTCACAGCAAACTTGATTACAATGTTTTGTTTGTTCTAGGTGTGCAAGATGTGGTTCTTTCACACATATACATATATCTATTCTTCTTCGGATCCTTTTCCCATGTAGGTTATGACACAATGTTGAGTAGTCTTCTCTTGGTATTGCGTAGGTCTTTGGTGATTCTATATTTCACATGTGTTTGTATCTCTCTGTTAACCTCAATATGGTAATGTATCCAATCCTCACACCTGTCCATTTGGTGAACCATAAGTTTTTTAATGAATCTATGAAAGTGTTTCTCTGTGGAAATATCTTTGTTTGTATCATTTTTTAGGTAACACCTATATGTGATACGATAGGATATGTGTTTTTCGCTTTCTCACTTACTCCAAGTTGCGTGATTACTTCTAGACTCATCTGTGGTGCTGGAAATGGCATCGTTTCATTTTTTTCACTAGCTCATATTCCATCTGTACAGGTAGCAGTTCTTCTTTGTCCACCCATCTGTCGGTGGACTTTTTGGTTACTTCCATATCTTGGCTACTGTAATACTATGCAATGCAGATTTGCGTGCCTGTGTCCTTCCAATTCTGTCTTCTTAGTTTATAGGTCCAGGAATAGGTCTGCTGGAACATATGGTAGCTCAATGTTTACCTTTTAAAGGCACCTCTATTCTGTTCTCCTTAGTGGCTCTTTCCAGGTTACGTCCCACTTAAAGTGGAGGGTATGTATTTCTTCCCAGCTCCTTCAGGATTTATTCTTTGTAGTTTTTGCTGATGGTTATTCTGAGTGGTGTGAGCTGATACCTCTTTGTGGTTGAATTTGCATGTGTCTCATAATGCGTTGAAATTGATCTTTAAGACATGTCCTTTTTATTTTTCCAGCTGTGATTAGAGCTTATTTCTTCAAAGTGTTTTCTTAAAGTATGTGTCACCATTTGAAATATTTTGGCCATTATCTCCCTCAAGACATTTTGAGGGCAGGTTTCATTTACAGCCCTGCAGTACTTGTTCATATGAAGTGACCATTAGCTCAGGCTTTAAACCTGCTTTTGCAGGTAACGGCCAGAGAGCGGCAGCCTTTCTACGTTCCCCTTGCTGGTACTAGGGAAACAGACCTACCGGCCAGTGGTGTTCTTCGGTTATAAGTTAGAGTGCCATGTGCCCGGATAAACCCACAAATGTTGATGTCTCCTTGCTTTTGTTTGTTTTTAAATTTCATTTATATTTATTATTAGAGTAATATTCCATTGTGTACGTGGACCACTTCTTCTTGGTGCATTCCTCGGTTGATGGACATTTTCATTGCTTCCAAGTGCTGGCTATGGTAAATCTTGCTGGCGTACAGGTTTGCCAGCCTGTGACTTTTTGATTCTCATTTTCTCAGGTGATAGGCCAAGCAGTGGTTGTGATTGATTGACTGGTAGCTCAATGTTTCCCTTTTCAAAGCACCTACACTGTGTTTTCATTAGTGGCTCTTTACATGCCCCCCCTTACAACCGAGGGTACGCATTTCTCCACACTCCCTTCACCGTTTATTTTTTGCAGCATTTTTCCTAATGGCCATTCTGACTGCTGTGAGCTGATAGGTTTTTGTAATATGGGTATGCCTGTCATTAAATTTTTTAAAATTCATCATATTCCTACATCGTTCTCTTTTCTCTTAAAAGAAAAAACCGTGAGTACAATATAGCTCTTGAAATTGTCTTCTTCGAAGGTTGCCCTCTTTTGAATTTTTTGGTCGATTTTTGACCCCAGAAATTTTCTGGAGGGCAGGTGTCATTTACAGAACTGCAAGTTGGTGAAAATTTAGTGACCTTTCGCAGTGGGTTCAAACCTGCTGTTGTGGGAAACGGCCACAAGGAGGTAGCATTTCTCCATTCCCCAATCTGGGTACTAGGGCAGCAGAGCCTTTCTGGAAGTCATTGTCCTAGGTTGTAAATTAGAATGGAATTTGCCAGGAGAAATCCCCATAAGTTTATGTCTCATTACTTCTTCTTGGTTTTTAAAAGTTTTTTAATCTGGGTAAAGTTTAGAATATTGTTTATCCTAGGTGTACACAATCTGGTTCATTTGTACATTATGTATGTCTATTAATGTACAGATCCTCTTCCCATGTAAAATATTACAGTGTTCCGTCGACCTCCCTTGCTATATGTTCGGTCTTTTTGATACATGTACAAAATATGTATTTGTATATGTATAGTAACACTAATCTTCATTTCTCAATTTCCCCCCTCCTTTCCTTTCAGATGAGCATAGTTTGTTTTCTCAGCCTGTGAGGGTCTTTCTCTTTGGAAATACGTTCATCTGTGCCAGTTATTAGATAATGCCATAAGTGACAATATAGGATATAGGTGTTTTGCTTTCCGACCTACTTCATGTTTTGTGATTATCTCCAGGCTCATCTATGGTGCCTCAAAGAGCAGTGCTTCAATGTTTTCCATGGCTAATATTCCATGTGTACATGGACCACTTCTTCTTGGTGCATTCCTCTGTTGATGGACATTTTCGTTGCTTCCAAGTGTTGCCTATGGTAAATATTGCTGGAGTGCAGGATTGCCAGCCTGTGATTTTTGATTTTCCTTTTCTCAGGGGATAGACCCAGCAGTGGGTATGATTGATTGACTGGTATGGTAGCTCAACGTTTACCTTTTCAAGGCACCTCAATTGTGCTTTCATTAGTGGCTCTTACCACGTCCCCCTTAGAATCGAGGGTACGCATTTCTCCACAATCACGTCAGCATTTCTAGTTTGCAGCATTTTTGTTGATGGCCATTCTGACTGGTGTGAGCTGACAGGTTTTTGTAATTTGGGTTTACATGTCTGTAAAAATTCCTACAATTCATCATTTTTCCACGCCTTTTACTTTTCTGTTAAAAGAAAAAAGAAAGAAAGTGTGAGTGTAATATACCTCTTCAAATTTTCTTTTTGGAAGGTTGCACTCTAGAATTTTTTGGTCGATTTTCGACCTCAGTATTTTTTGGAGGGCCGGTGTCATTTACAGACCTGCAATTGGTGAATAATTAGTGACCTTTTGCAGTGGGTTCAAAGCTGCTGTTGTGGGAAACGGCCACAAGGATGCAGCATTTCTCGATTCCCAAATCTGGGTACTAGGGCAGCAGAGCCGTTCTGGAAGTTGTCTGCCTAGGTTTTCAATTTGGATGGAATGTGCCAGGAAAACCCCCCATAAGTTTATGTCTCATTACTCCTAGTTCGTTGTTTTAATTTTTTCAATTGGGGTAATGGTTAGAATGTTGCTTGTCCAAGGTGTACACACTCTGGTTCATCTACATATCATATATACCTATTTATGTAGAGATCCTCTTCCCGTGTAAATTATTACAGAGTGTTCCGTAATCCTTCCTTGCTATATGGTCGGTCTTTTTGATATATGTATATAATATGTATTTGTATACATATGGTAACGCTAATCTTCATGTATCCATTCCCCCCACCTTTCCTTTTAGATAAGCATAGTTTTTTTTTTTTAATAAGTCTGTGATTGCCTTTCTCTGTGGAAATATGTTCATTTGTGTCAGTTATTAGATAACGCCTATAAGTGATATCATAGGTTATAGGACTTTTCCTTTCCGACTTACCTCATGTTCTGTGATTATCTCCAAGATCATCTATGGTGCCTCAAAGAGCAGTGTTTCATTGTTTTCCATGGCTAGTATTCATTGTGTACATGGACCACTTCTTCTTTATCCTTTCGTCTGTTGATGGACATTTTGGTTGCTTCACTGTCTTGTCTATTGTGAATAAGGCTGCAGTGCAGCTTTTGCAGCCCGGGTCTTCTTCATTCTGGTCTTCTCAGGTGAGAGGCCCTTTGGTGCGCCTGCTGGATTGAATGGTACCTCAATTTTTCTTTTCAACGCAGCTTCTTTCTGTTCTCATTATTAGCGTTTAACCCTTTTACATCTCACCAGCAGCTAGAGGGTACACAGTTCTCTTAAACCTCTTCAGCATTTATTGTTTGTAGACTTTTTGCCAATGGTCAGTCGACTGGTGTGAGTTGAAAACTTTTTGTAGATTAGATTGCATGAGTCTAATACTTCCTGAGGCTGAGCTTTTATCCATTTTCCTTTTTTTTTAAAAGAGAGTGAGTAAAACTTACCTCTTCATACTATCTTCGTGAACATTTTGCCTGTTTTGATTTTTTTTATCCATTCCCTACCTCAGCACAATTTTGAGGGCAGGTGTCCTTTACAGCCCTGAGTCCTTGTGAATGGTAAGTGACCATTAGCTGGGGGTTAAAAGCTGCTCTTGCGGGAATCGGCCACAAGGCGGCAGCATTTCTCCTTTACCAAATCTGGTTACTAGGGCAACAGAGCCTTACTGGAAGTGGTGTTCTAGGTTGTAAATTAGAATGGAATGTGCGAGGAAAAAGCCCTTTAAGTTTATGTCTCCTTACTTCTTGTTGGTATTTTTAACTTAATTTTTATTTTTTCTCACAGCAAACTTGATTACAATGTTTTGTTTGTTCTAGGTGTGCAAGATGTGGTTCTTTCACACATATACATATATCTATTCTTCTTCGGATCCTTTTCCCATGTAGGTTATGACACAATGTTGAGTAGTCTTCTCTTGGTATTGCGTAGGTCTTTGGTGATTCTATATTTCACATGTGTTTGTATCTCTCTGTTAACCTCAATATGGTAATGTATCCAATCCTCACACCTGTCCATTTGGTGAACCATAAGTTTTTTAATGAATCTATGAAAGTGTTTCTCTGTGGAAATATCTTTGTTTGTATCATTTTTTAGGTAACACCTATATGTGATACGATAGGATATGTGTTTTTCGCTTTCTCACTTACTCCAAGTTGCGTGATTACTTCTAGACTCATCTGTGGTGCTGGAAATGGCATCGTTTCATTTTTTTCACTAGCTCATATTCCATCTGTACAGGTAGCAGTTCTTCTTTGTCCACCCATCTGTCGGTGGACTTTTTGGTTACTTCCATATCTTGGCTACTGTAATACTATGCAATGCAGATTTGCGTGCCTGTGTCCTTCCAATTCTGTCTTCTTAGTTTATAGGTCCAGGAATAGGTCTGCTGGAACATATGGTAGCTCAATGTTTACCTTTTAAAGGCACCTCTATTCTGTTCTCCTTAGTGGCTCTTTCCAGGTTACGTCCCACTTAAAGTGGAGGGTATGTATTTCTTCCCAGCTCCTTCAGGATTTATTCTTTGTAGTTTTTGCTGATGGTTATTCTGAGTGGTGTGAGCTGATACCTCTTTGTGGTTGAATTTGCATGTGTCTCATAATGCGTTGAAATTGATCTTTAAGACATGTCCTTTTTATTTTTCCAGCTGTGATTAGAGCTTATTTCTTCAAAGTGTTTTCTTAAAGTATGTGTCACCATTTGAAATATTTTGGCCATTATCTCCCTCAAGACATTTTGAGGGCAGGTTTCATTTACAGCCCTGCAGTACTTGTTCATATGAAGTGACCATTAGCTCAGGCTTTAAACCTGCTTTTGCAGGTAACGGCCAGAGAGCGGCAGCCTTTCTACGTTCCCCTTGCTGGTACTAGGGAAACAGACCTACCGGCCAGTGGTGTTCTTCGGTTATAAGTTAGAGTGCCATGTGCCCGGATAAACCCACAAATGTTGATGTCTCCTTGCTTTTGTTTGTTTTTAAATTTCATTTATATTTATTATTAGAGTAATATTCCATTGTGTACGTGGACCACTTCTTCTTGGTGCATTCCTCGGTTGATGGACATTTTCATTGCTTCCAAGTGCTGGCTATGGTAAATCTTGCTGGCGTACAGGTTTGCCAGCCTGTGACTTTTTGATTCTCATTTTCTCAGGTGATAGGCCAAGCAGTGGTTGTGATTGATTGACTGGTAGCTCAATGTTTCCCTTTTCAAAGCACCTACACTGTGTTTTCATTAGTGGCTCTTTACATGCCCCCCCTTACAACCGAGGGTACGCATTTCTCCACACTCCCTTCACCGTTTATTTTTTGCAGCATTTTTCCTAATGGCCATTCTGACTGCTGTGAGCTGATAGGTTTTTGTAATATGGGTATGCCTGTCATTAAATTTTTTAAAATTCATCATATTCCTACATCGTTCTCTTTTCTCTTAAAAGAAAAAACCGTGAGTACAATATAGCTCTTGAAATAGTCTTCTTCGAAGGTTGCCCTCTTTTGAATTTTTTGGTCGATTTTGGACCCCAGAAATTTTCTGGAGGGCAGGTGTCATTTACAGAACTGCAAGTTGGTGAAAATTTAGTGACCTTTCGCAGTGGGTTCAAACCTGCTGTTGTGGGAAACGGCCACAAGGAGGTAGCATTTCTCCATTCCCCAATCTGGGTACTAGGGCAGCAGAGCCTTTCTGGAAGTCATTGTCCTAGGTTGTAAATTAGAATGGAATTTGCCAGGAGAAATCCCCAGAAGTTTATGTCTCATTACTTCTTCTTGGTTTTTAAAAGTTTTTTAATCTGGGTAAAGTTTAGAATATTGTTTATCCTAGGTGTACACAATCTGGTTCATTTGTACATTATGTATGTCTATTAATGTACAGATCCTCTTCCCATGTAAAATATTACAGTGTTCCGTCGACCTCCCTTGCTATATGTTCGGACTTTTTGATACATGTACAAAATATGTATTTGTATATGTATAGTAACACTAATCTTCATTTCTCAATTTCCCCCCTCCTTTCCTTTCAGATGAGCATAGTTTGTTTTCTCAGCCTGTGAGTGTCTTTCTCTTTGGAAATACGTTCATCTGTGCCAGTTATTAGATAATGCCATAAGTGATAATATAGGATATAGGTGTTTTGCTTTCCGACCTACTTCATGTTTTGTGATTATCTCCAGGCTCATCTATGGTGCCTCAAAGAGCAGTGCTTCAATGTTTTCCATGGCTAATATTCCATGTGTACATGGACCACTTCTTCTTGGTGCATTCCTCTGTTGATGGACATTTTCGTTGCTTCCAAGTGTTGCCTATGGTAAATATTGCTGGAGTGCAGGATTGCCAGCCTGTGATTTTTGATTTTCCTTTTCTCAGGGGATAGACCCAGCAGTGGGTATGATTGATTGACTGGTATGGTAGCTCAACGTTTACCTTTTCAAGGCACCTCAATTGTGCTTTCATTAGTGGCTCTTACCACGTCCCCCTTAGAATCGAGGGTACGCATTTCTCCACAATCACGTCAGCATTTCTAGTTTGCAGCATTTTTGTTGATGGCCATTCTGACTGGTGTGAGCTGACAGGTTTTTGTAATTTGGGTTTACATGTCTGTAAAAATTCCTACAATTCATCATTTTTCCACGCCTTTTACTTTTCTGTTAAAAGAAAAAAGAAAGAAAGTGTGAGTGTAATATACCTCTTCAAATTTTCTTTTTGGAAGGTTGCACTCTAGAATTTTTTGGTCGATTTTCGACCTCAGTATTTTTTGGAGGGCCGGTGTCATTTACAGACCTGCAATTGGTGAATAATTAGTGACCTTTTGCAGTGGGTTCAAAGCTGCTGTTGTGGGAAACGGCCACAAGGATGCAGCATTTCTCGATTCCCAAATCTGGGTACTAGGGCAGCAGAGCCGTTCTGGAAGTTGTCTGCCTAGGTTTTCAATTTGGATGGAATGTGCCAGGAAAACCCCCCATAAGTTTATGTCTCATTACTCCTAGTTCGTTGTTTTAATTTTTTCAATTCGGGTAATGGTTAGAATGTTGCTTGTCCAAGGTGTACACACTCTGGTTCATCTACATATCATATATACCTATTTATGTAGAGATCCTCTTCCCGTGTAAATTATTACAGAGTGTTCCGTAATCCTTCCTTGCTATATGGTCGGTCTTTTTGATATATGTATATAATATGTATTTGTATACATATGGTAACGCTAATCTTCATGTATCCATTCCCCCCACCTTTCCTTTTAGATAAGCATAGTTTTTTTTTTTAATAAGTCTGTGATTGCCTTTCTCTGTGGAAATATGTTCATTTGTGTCAGTTATTAGATAACGCCTATAAGTGATATCATAGGTTATAGGACTTTTCCTTTCCGACTTACCTCATGTTCTGTGATTATCTCCAAGATCATCTATGGTGCCTCAAAGAGCAGTGTTTCATTGTTTTCCATGGCTAGTATTCATTGTGTACATGGACCACTTCTTCTTTATCCTTTCGTCTGTTGATGGACATTTTGGTTGCTTCACTGTCTTGTCTATTGTGAATAAGGCTGCAGTGCAGCTTTTGCAGCCCGGGTCTTCTTCATTCTGGTCTTCTCAGGTGAGAGGCCCTTTGGTGCGCCTGCTGGATTGAATGGTACCTCAATTTTTCTTTTCAACGCAGCTTCTTTCTGTTCTCATTATTAGCGTTTAACCCTTTTACATCTCACCAGCAGCTAGAGGGTACACAGTTCTCTTAAACCTCTTCAGCATTTATTGTTTGTAGACTTTTTGCCAATGGTCAGTCGACTGGTGTGAGTTGAAAACTTTTTGTAGATTAGATTGCATGAGTCTAATACTTCCTGAGGCTGAGCTTTTATCCATTTTCCTTTTTTTTTAAAAGAGAGTGAGTAAAACTTACCTCTTCATACTATCTTCGTGAACATTTTGCCTGTTTTGAATTTTTTTATCCATTCCCTACCTCAGCACAATTTTGAGGGCAGGTGTCCTTTACAGCCCTGAGTCCTTGTGAATGGTAAGTGACCATTAGCTGGGGGTTAAAAGCTGCTCTTGCGGGAATCGGCCACAAGGCGGCAGCATTTCTCCTTTACCAAATCTGGTTACTAGGGCAACAGAGCCTTACTGGAAGTGGTGTTCTAGGTTGTAAATTAGAATGGAATGTGCGAGGAAAAAGCCCTTTAAGTTTATGTCTCCTTACTTCTTGTTGGTATTTTTAACTTAATTTTTATTTTTTCTCACAGCAAACTTGATTACAATGTTTTGTTTGTTCTAGGTGTGCAAGATGTGGTTCTTTCACACATATACATATATCTATTCTTCTTCGGATCCTTTTCCCATGTAGGTTATGACACAATGTTGAGTAGTCTTCTCTTGGTATTGCGTAGGTCTTTGGTGATTCTATATTTCACATGTGTTTGTATCTCTCTGTTAACCTCAATATGGTAATGTATCCAATCCTCACACCTGTCCATTTGGTGAACCATAAGTTTTTTAATGAATCTATGAAAGTGTTTCTCTGTGGAAATATCTTTGTTTGTATCATTTTTTAGGTAACACCTATATGTGATACGATAGGATATGTGTTTTTCGCTTTCTCACTTACTCCAAGTTGCGTGATTACTTCTAGACTCATCTGTGGTGCTGGAAATGGCATCGTTTCATTTTTTTCACTAGCTCATATTCCATCTGTACAGGTAGCAGTTCTTCTTTGTCCACCCATCTGTCGGTGGACTTTTTGGTTACTTCCATATCTTGGCTACTGTAATACTATGCAATGCAGATTTGCGTGCCTGTGTCCTTCCAATTCTGTCTTCTTAGTTTATAGGTCCAGGAATAGGTCTGCTGGAACATATGGTAGCTCAATGTTTACCTTTTAAAGGCACCTCTATTCTGTTCTCCTTAGTGGCTCTTTCCAGGTTACGTCCCACTTAAAGTGGAGGGTATGTATTTCTTCCCAGCTCCTTCAGGATTTATTCTTTGTAGTTTTTGCTGATGGTTATTCTGAGTGGTGTGAGCTGATACCTCTTTGTGGTTGAATTTGCATGTGTCTCATAATGCGTTGAAATTGATCTTTAAGACATGTCCTTTTTATTTTTCCAGCTGTGATTAGAGCTTATTTCTTCAAAGTGTTTTCTTAAAGTATGTGTCACCATTTGAAATATTTTGGCCATTATCTCCCTCAAGACATTTTGAGGGCAGGTTTCATTTACAGCCCTGCAGTACTTGTTCATATGAAGTGACCATTAGCTCAGGCTTTAAACCTGCTTTTGCAGGTAACGGCCAGAGAGCGGCAGCCTTTCTACGTTCCCCTTGCTGGTACTAGGGAAACAGACCTACCGGCCAGTGGTGTTCTTCGGTTATAAGTTAGAGTGCCATGTGCCCGGATAAACCCACAAATGTTGATGTCTCCTTGCTTTTGTTTGTTTTTAAATTTCATTTATATTTATTATTAGAGTAATATTCCATTGTGTACGTGGACCACTTCTTCTTGGTGCATTCCTCGGTTGATGGACATTTTCATTGCTTCCAAGTGCTGGCTATGGTAAATCTTGCTGGCGTACAGGTTTGCCAGCCTGTGACTTTTTGATTCTCATTTTCTCAGGTGATAGGCCAAGCAGTGGTTGTGATTGATTGACTGGTAGCTCAATGTTTCCCTTTTCAAAGCACCTACACTGTGTTTTCATTAGTGGCTCTTTACATGCCCCCCCTTACAACCGAGGGTACGCATTTCTCCACACTCCCTTCACCGTTTATTTTTTGCAGCATTTTTCCTAATGGCCATTCTGACTGCTGTGAGCTGATAGGTTTTTGTAATATGGGTATGCCTGTCATTAAATTTTTTAAAATTCATCATATTCCTACATCGTTCTCTTTTCTCTTAAAAGAAAAAACCGTGAGTACAATATAGCTCTTGAAATTGTCTTCTTCGAAGGTTGCCCTCTTTTGAATTTTTTGGTCGATTTTTGACCCCAGAAATTTTCTGGAGGGCAGGTGTCATTTACAGAACTGCAAGTTGGTGAAAATTTAGTGACCTTTCGCAGTGGGTTCAAACCTGCTGTTGTGGGAAACGGCCACAAGGAGGTAGCATTTCTCCATTCCCCAATCTGGGTACTAGGGCAGCAGAGCCTTTCTGGAAGTCATTGTCCTAGGTTGTAAATTAGAATGGAATTTGCCAGGAGAAATCCCCATAAGTTTATGTCTCATTACTTCTTCTTGGTTTTTAAAAGTTTTTTAATCTGGGTAAAGTTTAGAATATTGTTTATCCTAGGTGTACACAATCTGGTTCATTTGTACATTATGTATGTCTATTAATGTACAGATCCTCTTCCCATGTAAAATATTACAGTGTTCCGTCGACCTCCCTTGCTATATGTTCGGACTTTTTGATACATGTACAAAATATGTATTTGTATATGTATAGTAACACTAATCTTCATTTCTCAATTTCCCCCCTCCTTTCCTTTCAGATGAGCATAGTTTGTTTTCTCAGCCTGTGAGTGTCTTTCTCTTTGGAAATACGTTCATCTGTGCCAGTTATTAGATAATGCCATAAGTGATAATATAGGATATAGGTGTTTTGCTTTCCGACCTACTTCATGTTTTGTGATTATCTCCAGGCTCATCTATGGTGCCTCAAAGAGCAGTGCTTCAATGTTTTCCATGGCTAATATTCCATGTGTACATGGACCACTTCTTCTTGGTGCATTCCTCTGTTGATGGACATTTTCGTTGCTTCCAAGTGTTGCCTATGGTAAATATTGCTGGAGTGCAGGATTGCCAGCCTGTGATTTTTGATTTTCCTTTTCTCAGGGGATAGACCCAGCAGTGGGTATGATTGATTGACTGGTATGGTAGCTCAACGTTTACCTTTTCAAGGCACCTCAATTGTGCTTTCATTAGTGGCTCTTACCACGTCCCCCTTAGAATCGAGGGTACGCATTTCTCCACAATCACGTCAGCATTTCTAGTTTGCAGCATTTTTGTTGATGGCCATTCTGACTGGTGTGAGCTGACAGGTTTTTGTAATTTGGGTTTACATGTCTGTAAAAATTCCTACAATTCATCATTTTTCCACGCCTTTTACTTTTCTGTTAAAAGAAAAAAGAAAGAAAGTGTGAGTGTAATATACCTCTTCAAATTTTCTTTTTGGAAGGTTGCACTCTAGAATTTTTTGGTCGATTTTCGACCTCAGTATTTTTTGGAGGGCCGGTGTCATTTACAGACCTGCAATTGGTGAATAATTAGTGACCTTTTGCAGTGGGTTCAAAGCTGCTGTTGTGGGAAACGGCCACAAGGATGCAGCATTTCTCGATTCCCAAATCTGGGTACTAGGGCAGCAGAGCCGTTCTGGAAGTTGTCTGCCTAGGTTTTCAATTTGGATGGAATGTGCCAGGAAAACCCCCCATAAGTTTATGTCTCATTACTCCTAGTTCGTTGTTTTAATTTTTTCAATTGGGGTAATGGTTAGAATGTTGCTTGTCCAAGGTGTACACACTCTGGTTCATCTACATATCATATATACCTATTTATGTAGAGATCCTCTTCCCGTGTAAATTATTACAGAGTGTTCCGTAATCCTTCCTTGCTATATGGTCGGTCTTTTTGATATATGTATATAATATGTATTTGTATACATATGGTAACGCTAATCTTCATGTATCCATTCCCCCCACCTTTCCTTTTAGATAAGCATAGTTTTTTTTTTTAATAAGTCTGTGATTGCCTTTCTCTGTGGAAATATGTTCATTTGTGTCAGTTATTAGATAACGCCTATAAGTGATATCATAGGTTATAGGACTTTTCCTTTCCGACTTACCTCATGTTCTGTGATTATCTCCAAGATCATCTATGGTGCCTCAAAGAGCAGTGTTTCATTGTTTTCCATGGCTAGTATTCATTGTGTACATGGACCACTTCTTCTTTATCCTTTCGTCTGTTGATGGACATTTTGGTTGCTTCACTGTCTTGTCTATTGTGAATAAGGCTGCAGTGCAGCTTTTGCAGCCCGGGTCTTCTTCATTCTGGTCTTCTCAGGTGAGAGGCCCTTTGGTGCGCCTGCTGGATTGAATGGTACCTCAATTTTTCTTTTCAACGCAGCTTCTTTCTGTTCTCATTATTAGCGTTTAACCCTTTTACATCTCACCAGCAGCTAGAGGGTACACAGTTCTCTTAAACCTCTTCAGCATTTATTGTTTGTAGACTTTTTGCCAATGGTCAGTCGACTGGTGTGAGTTGAAAACTTTTTGTAGATTAGATTGCATGAGTCTAATACTTCCTGAGGCTGAGCTTTTATCCATTTTCCTTTTTTTTTAAAAGAGAGTGAGTAAAACTTACCTCTTCATACTATCTTCGTGAACATTTTGCCTGTTTTGAATTTTTTTATCCATTCCCTACCTCAGCACAATTTTGAGGGCAGGTGTCCTTTACAGCCCTGAGTCCTTGTGAATGGTAAGTGACCATTAGCTGGGGGTTAAAAGCTGCTCTTGCGGGAATCGGCCACAAGGCGGCAGCATTTCTCCTTTACCAAATCTGGTTACTAGGGCAACAGAGCCTTACTGGAAGTGGTGTTCTAGGTTGTAAATTAGAATGGAATGTGCGAGGAAAAAGCCCTTTAAGTTTATGTCTCCTTACTTCTTGTTGGTATTTTTAACTTAATTTTTATTTTTTCTCACAGCAAACTTGATTACAATGTTTTGTTTGTTCTAGGTGTGCAAGATGTGGTTCTTTCACACATATACATATATCTATTCTTCTTCGGATCCTTTTCCCATGTAGGTTATGACACAATGTTGAGTAGTCTTCTCTTGGTATTGCGTAGGTCTTTGGTGATTCTATATTTCACATGTGTTTGTATCTCTCTGTTAACCTCAATATGGTAATGTATCCAATCCTCACACCTGTCCATTTGGTGAACCATAAGTTTTTTAATGAATCTATGAAAGTGTTTCTCTGTGGAAATATCTTTGTTTGTATCATTTTTTAGGTAACACCTATATGTGATACGATAGGATATGTGTTTTTCGCTTTCTCACTTACTCCAAGTTGCGTGATTACTTCTAGACTCATCTGTGGTGCTGGAAATGGCATCGTTTCATTTTTTTCACTAGCTCATATTCCATCTGTACAGGTAGCAGTTCTTCTTTGTCCACCCATCTGTCGGTGGACTTTTTGGTTACTTCCATATCTTGGCTACTGTAATACTATGCAATGCAGATTTGCGTGCCTGTGTCCTTCCAATTCTGTCTTCTTAGTTTATAGGTCCAGGAATAGGTCTGCTGGAACATATGGTAGCTCAATGTTTACCTTTTAAAGGCACCTCTATTCTGTTCTCCTTAGTGGCTCTTTCCAGGTTACGTCCCACTTAAAGTGGAGGGTATGTATTTCTTCCCAGCTCCTTCAGGATTTATTCTTTGTAGTTTTTGCTGATGGTTATTCTGAGTGGTGTGAGCTGATACCTCTTTGTGGTTGAATTTGCATGTGTCTCATAATGCGTTGAAATTGATCTTTAAGACATGTCCTTTTTATTTTTCCAGCTGTGATTAGAGCTTATTTCTTCAAAGTGTTTTCTTAAAGTATGTGTCACCATTTGAAATATTTTGGCCATTATCTCCCTCAAGACATTTTGAGGGCAGGTTTCATTTACAGCCCTGCAGTACTTGTTCATATGAAGTGACCATTAGCTCAGGCTTTAAACCTGCTTTTGCAGGTAACGGCCAGAGAGCGGCAGCCTTTCTACGTTCCCCTTGCTGGTACTAGGGAAACAGACCTACCGGCCAGTGGTGTTCTTCGGTTATAAGTTAGAGTGCCATGTGCCCGGATAAACCCACAAATGTTGATGTCTCCTTGCTTTTGTTTGTTTTTAAATTTCATTTATATTTATTATTAGAGTAATATTCCATTGTGTACGTGGACCACTTCTTCTTGGTGCATTCCTCGGTTGATGGACATTTTCATTGCTTCCAAGTGCTGGCTATGGTAAATCTTGCTGGCGTACAGGTTTGCCAGCCTGTGACTTTTTGATTCTCATTTTCTCAGGTGATAGGCCAAGCAGTGGTTGTGATTGATTGACTGGTAGCTCAATGTTTCCCTTTTCAAAGCACCTACACTGTGTTTTCATTAGTGGCTCTTTACATGCCCCCCCTTACAACCGAGGGTACGCATTTCTCCACACTCCCTTCACCGTTTATTTTTTGCAGCATTTTTCCTAATGGCCATTCTGACTGCTGTGAGCTGATAGGTTTTTGTAATATGGGTATGCCTGTCATTAAATTTTTTAAAATTCATCATATTCCTACATCGTTCTCTTTTCTCTTAAAAGAAAAAACCGTGAGTACAATGTAGCTCTTGAAATTGTCTTCTTCGAAGGTTGCCCTCTTTTGAATTTTTTGGTCGATTTTTGACCCCAGAAATTTTCTGGAGGGCAGGTGTCATTTACAGAACTGCAAGTTGGTGAAAATTTAGTGACCTTTCGCAGTGGGTTCAAACCTGCTGTTGTGGGAAACGGCCACAAGGAGGTAGCATTTCTCCATTCCCCAATCTGGGTACTAGGGCAGCAGAGCCTTTCTGGAAGTCATTGTCCTAGGTTGTAAATTAGAATGGAATTTGCCAGGAGAAATCCCCATAAGTTTATGTCTCATTACTTCTTCTTGGTTTTTAAAAGTTTTTTAATCTGGGTAAAGTTTAGAATATTGTTTATCCTAGGTGTACACAATCTGGTTCATTTGTACATTATGTATGTCTATTAATGTACAGATCCTCTTCCCATGTAAAATATTACAGTGTTCCGTCAACCTCCCTTGCTATATGTTCGGTCTTTTTGATACATGTACAAAATATGTATTTGTATATGTATAGTAACACTAATCTTCATTTCTCAATTTCCCCCCTCCTTTCCTTTCAGATGAGCATAGTTTGTTTTCTCAGCCTGTGAGTGTCTTTCTCTTTGGAAATACGTTCATCTGTGCCAGTTATTAGATAATGCCATAAGTGATAATATAGGATATAGGTGTTTTGCTTTCCGACCTACTTCATGTTTTGTGATTATCTCCAGGCTCATCTATGGTGCCTCAAAGAGCAGTGCTTCAATGTTTTCCATGGCTAATATTCCATGTGTACATGGACCACTTCTTCTTGGTGCATTCCTCTGTTGATGGACATTTTCGTTGCTTCCAAGTGTTGCCTATGGTAAATATTGCTGGAGTGCAGGATTGCCAGCCTGTGATTTTTGATTTTCCTTTTCTCAGGGGATAGACCCAGCAGTGGGTATGATTGATTGACTGGTATGGTAGCTCAACGTTTACCTTTTCAAGGCACCTCAATTGTGCTTTCATTAGTGGCTCTTACCACGTCCCCCTTAGAATCGAGGGTACGCATTTCTCCACAATCACGTCAGCATTTCTAGTTTGCAGCATTTTTGTTGATGGCCATTCTGACTGGTGTGAGCTGACAGGTTTTTGTAATTTGGGTTTACATGTCTGTAAAAATTCCTACAATTCATCATTTTTCCACGCCTTTTACTTTTCTGTTAAAAGAAAAAAGAAAGAAAGTGTGAGTGTAATATACCTCTTCAAATTTTCTTTTTGGAAGGTTGCACTCTAGAATTTTTTGGTCGATTTTCGACCTCAGTATTTTTTGGAGGGCCGGTGTCATTTACAGACCTGCAATTGGTGAATAATTAGTGACCTTTTGCAGTGGGTTCAAAGCTGCTGTTGTGGGAAACGGCCACAAGGATGCAGCATTTCTCGATTCCCAAATCTGGGTACTAGGGCAGCAGAGCCGTTCTGGAAGTTGTCTGCCTAGGTTTTCAATTTGGATGGAATGTGCCAGGAAAACCCCCCATAAGTTTATGTCTCATTACTCCTAGTTCGTTGTTTTAATTTTTTCAATTGGGGTAATGGTTAGAATGTTGCTTGTCCAAGGTGTACACACTCTGGTTCATCTACATATCATATATACCTATTTATGTAGAGATCCTCTTCCCGTGTAAATTATTACAGAGTGTTCCGTAATCCTTCCTTGCTATATGGTCGGTCTTTTTGATATATGTATATAATATGTATTTGTATACATATGGTAACGCTAATCTTCATGTATCCATTCCCCCCACCTTTCCTTTTAGATAAGCATAGTTTTTTTTTTAATAAGTCTGTGATTGCCTTTCTCTGTGGAAATATGTTCATTTGTGTCAGTTATTAGATAACGCCTATAAGTGATATCATAGGTTATAGGACTTTTCCTTTCCGACTTACCTCATGTTCTGTGATTATCTCCAAGATCATCTATGGTGCCTCAAAGAGCAGTGTTTCATTGTTTTCCATGGCTAGTATTCATTGTGTACATGGACCACTTCTTCTTTATCCTTTCGTCTGTTGATGGACATTTTGGTTGCTTCACTGTCTTGTCTATTGTGAATAAGGCTGCAGTGCAGCTTTTGCAGCCCGGGTCTTCTTCATTCTGGTCTTCTCAGGTGAGAGGCCCTTTGGTGCGCCTGCTGGATTGAATGGTACCTCCATTTTTCTTTTCAACGCAGCTTCTTTCTGTTCTCATTATTAGCGTTTAACCCTTTTACATCTCACCAGCAGCTAGAGGGTACACAGTTCTCTTAAACCTCTTCAGCATTTATTGTTTGTAGACTTTTTGCCAATGGTCAGTCGACTGGTGTGAGTTGAAAACTTTTTGTAGATTAGATTGCATGAGTCTAATACTTCCTGAGGCTGAGCTTTTATCCATTTTCCTTTTTTTAAAAAGAGAGTGAGTAAAACTTACCCTCTTCATACTATCTTCGTGAACATTTTGCCTGTTTTGAATTTTTTTATCCATTCCCTACCTCAGCACAATTTTGAGGGCAGGTGTCCTTTACAGCCCTGAGTCCTTGTGAATGGTAAGTGACCATTAGCTGGGGGTTAAAAGCTGCTCTTGCGGGAATCGGCCACAAGGCGGCAGCATTTCTCCTTTACCAAATCTGGTTACTAGGGCAACAGAGCCTTACTGGAAGTGGTGTTCTAGGTTGTAAATTAGAATGGAATGTGCGAGGAAAAAGCCCTTTAAGTTTATGTCTCCTTACTTCTTGTTGGTATTTTTAACTTAATTTTTATTTTTTCTCACAGCAAACTTGATTACAATGTTTTGTTTGTTCTAGGTGTGCAAGATGTGGTTCTTTCACACATATACATATATCTATTCTTCTTCGGATCCTTTTCCCATGTAGGTTATGACACAATGTTGAGTAGTCTTCTCTTGGTATTGCGTAGGTCTTTGGTGATTCTATATTTCACATGTGTTTGTATCTCTCTGTTAACCTCAATATGGTAATGTATCCAATCCTCACACCTGTCCATTTGGTGAACCATAAGTTTTTTAATGAATCTATGAAAGTGTTTCTCTGTGGAAATATCTTTGTTTGTATCATTTTTTAGGTAACACCTATATGTGATACGATAGGATATGTGTTTTTCGCTTTCTCACTTACTCCAAGTTGCGTGATTACTTCTAGACTCATCTGTGGTGCTGGAAATGGCATCGTTTCATTTTTTTCACTAGCTCATATTCCATCTGTACAGGTAGCAGTTCTTCTTTGTCCACCCATCTGTCGGTGGACTTTTTGGTTACTTCCATATCTTGGCTACTGTAATACTATGCAATGCAGATTTGCGTGCCTGTGTCCTTCCAATTCTGTCTTCTTAGTTTATAGGTCCAGGAATAGGTCTGCTGGAACATATGGTAGCTCAATGTTTACCTTTTAAAGGCACCTCTATTCTGTTCTCCTTAGTGGCTCTTTCCAGGTTACGTCCCACTTAAAGTGGAGGGTATGTATTTCTTCCCAGCTCCTTCAGGATTTATTCTTTGTAGTTTTTGCTGATGGTTATTCTGAGTGGTGTGAGCTGATACCTCTTTGTGGTTGAATTTGCATGTGTCTCATAATGCGTTGAAATTGATCTTTAAGACATGTCCTTTTTATTTTTCCAGCTGTGATTAGAGCTTATTTCTTCAAAGTGTTTTCTTAAAGTATGTGTCACCATTTGAAATATTTTGGCCATTATCTCCCTCAAGACATTTTGAGGGCAGGTTTCATTTACAGCCCTGCAGTACTTGTTCATATGAAGTGACCATTAGCTCAGGCTTTAAACCTGCTTTTGCAGGTAACGGCCAGAGAGCGGCAGCCTTTCTACGTTCCCCTTGCTGGTACTAGGGAAACAGACCTACCGGCCAGTGGTGTTCTTCGGTTATAAGTTAGAGTGCCATGTGCCCGGATAAACCCACAAATGTTGATGTCTCCTTGCTTTTGTTTGTTTTTAAATTTCATTTATATTTATTATTAGAGTAATATTCCATTGTGTACGTGGACCACTTCTTCTTGGTGCATTCCTCGGTTGATGGACATTTTCATTGCTTCCAAGTGCTGGCTATGGTAAATCTTGCTGGCGTACAGGTTTGCCAGCCTGTGACTTTTTGATTCTCATTTTCTCAGGTGATAGGCCAAGCAGTGGTTGTGATTGATTGACTGGTAGCTCAATGTTTCCCTTTTCAAAGCACCTACACTGTGTTTTCATTAGTGGCTCTTTACATGCCCCCCCTTACAACCGAGGGTACGCATTTCTCCACACTCCCTTCACCGTTTATTTTTTGCAGCATTTTTCCTAATGGCCATTCTGACTGCTGTGAGCTGATAGGTTTTTGTAATATGGGTATGCCTGTCATTAAATTTTTTAAAATTCATCATATTCCTACATCGTTCTCTTTTCTCTTAAAAGAAAAAACCGTGAGTACAATGTAGCTCTTGAAATTGTCTTCTTCGAAGGTTGCCCTCTTTTGAATTTTTTGGTCGATTTTGGACCCCAGAAATTTTCTGGAGGGCAGGTGTCATTTACAGAACTGCAAGTTGGTGAAAATTTAGTGACCTTTCGCAGTGGGTTCAAACCTGCTGTTGTGGGAAACGGCCACAAGGAGGTAGCATTTCTCCATTCCCCAATCTGGGTACTAGGGCAGCAGAGCCTTTCTGGAAGTCATTGTCCTAGGTTGTAAATTAGAATGGAATTTGCCAGGAGAAATCCCCATAAGTTTATGTCTCATTACTTCTTCTTGGTTTTTAAAAGTTTTTTAATCTGGGTAAAGTTTAGAATATTGTTTATCCTAGGTGTACACAATCTGGTTCATTTGTACATTATGTATGTCTATTAATGTACAGATCCTCTTCCCATGTAAAATATTACAGTGTTCCGTCAACCTCCCTTGCTATATGTTTGGTCTTTTTGATACATGTACAAAATATGTATTTGTATATGTATAGTAACACTAATCTTCATTTCTCAATTTCCCCCCTCCTTTCCTTTCAGATGAGCATAGTTTGTTTTCTCAGCCTGTGAGTGTCTTTCTCTTTGGAAATACGTTCATCTGTGCCAGTTATTAGATAATGCCATAAGTGATAATATAGGATATAGGTGTTTTGCTTTCCGACCTACTTCATGTTTTGTGATTATCTCCAGGCTCATCTATGGTGCCTCAAAGAGCAGTGCTTCAATGTTTTCCATGGCTAATATTCCATGTGTACATGGACCACTTCTTCTTGGTGCATTCCTCTGTTGATGGACATTTTCGTTGCTTCCAAGTGTTGCCTATGGTAAATATTGCTGGAGTGCAGGATTGCCAGCCTGTGATTTTTGATTTTCCTTTTCTCAGGGGATAGACCCAGCAGTGGGTATGATTGATTGACTGGTATGGTAGCTCAACGTTTACCTTTTCAAGGCACCTCAATTGTGCTTTCATTAGTGGCTCTTACCACGTCCCCCTTAGAATCGAGGGTACGCATTTCTCCACAATCACGTCAGCATTTCTAGTTTGCAGCATTTTTGTTGATGGCCATTCTGACTGGTGTGAGCTGACAGGTTTTTGTAATTTGGGTTTACATGTCTGTAAAAATTCCTACAATTCATCATTTTTCCACGCCTTTTACTTTTCTGTTAAAAGAAAAAAGAAAGAAAGTGTGAGTGTAATATACCTCTTCAAATTTTCTTTTTGGAAGGTTGCACTCTAGAATTTTTTGGTCGATTTTCGACCTCAGTATTTTTTGGAGGGCCGGTGTCATTTACAGACCTGCAATTGGTGAATAATTAGTGACCTTTTGCAGTGGGTTCAAAGCTGCTGTTGTGGGAAACGGCCACAAGGATGCAGCATTTCTCGATTCCCAAATCTGGGTACTAGGGCAGCAGAGCCGTTCTGGAAGTTGTCTGCCTAGGTTTTCAATTTGGATGGAATGTGCCAGGAAAACCCCCCATAAGTTTATGTCTCATTACTCTTAGTTCGTTGTTTTAATTTTTTCAATTCGGGTAATGGTTAGAATGTTGCTTGTCCAAGGTGTACACACTCTGGTTCATCTACATATCATATATACCTATTTATGTAGAGATCCTCTTCCCGTGTAAATTATTACAGAGTGTTCCGTAATCCTTCCTTGCTATATGGTCGGTCTTTTTGATATATGTATATAATATGTATTTGTATACATATGGTAACGCTAATCTTCATGTATCCATTCCCCCCACCTTTCCTTTTAGATAAGCATAGTTTTTTTTTTTAATAAGTCTGTGATTGCCTTTCTCTGTGGAAATATGTTCATTTGTGTCAGTTATTAGATAACGCCTATAAGTGATATCATAGGTTATAGGACTTTTCCTTTCCGACTTACCTCATGTTCTGTGATTATCTCCAAGATCATCTATGGTGCCTCAAAGAGCAGTGTTTCATTGTTTTCCATGGCTAGTATTCATTGTGTACATGGACCACTTCTTCTTTATCCTTTCGTCTGTTGATGGACATTTTGGTTGCTTCACTGTCTTGTCTATTGTGAATAAGGCTGCAGTGCAGCTTTTGCAGCCCGGGTCTTCTTCATTCTGGTCTTCTCAGGTGAGAGGCCCTTTGGTGCGCCTGCTGGATTGAATGGTACCTCAATTTTTCTTTTCAACGCAGCTTCTTTCTGTTCTCATTATTAGCGTTTAACCCTTTTACATCTCACCAGCAGCTAGAGGGTACACAGTTCTCTTAAACCTCTTCAGCATTTATTGTTTGTAGACTTTTTGCCAATGGTCAGTCGACTGGTGTGAGTTGAAAACTTTTTGTAGATTAGATTGCATGAGTCTAATACTTCCTGAGGCTGAGCTTTTATCCATTTTCCTTTTTTTAAAAAGAGAGTGAGTAAAACTTACCTCTTCATACTATCTTCGTGAACATTTTGCCTGTTTTGAATTTTTTTATCCATTCCCTACCTCAGCACAATTTTGAGGGCAGGTGTCCTTTACAGCCCTGAGTCCTTGTGAATGGTAAGTGACCATTAGCTGGGGGTTAAAAGCTGCTCTTGCGGGAATCGGCCACAAGGCGGCAGCATTTCTCCTTTACCAAATCTGGTTACTAGGGCAACAGAGCCTTACTGGAAGTGGTGTTCTAGGTTGTAAATTAGAATGGAATGTGCGAGGAAAAAGCCCTTTAAGTTTATGTCTCCTTACTTCTTGTTGGTATTTTTAACTTAATTTTTATTTTTTCTCACAGCAAACTTGATTACAATGTTTTGTTTGTTCTAGGTGTGCAAGATGTGGTTCTTTCACACATATACATATATCTATTCTTCTTCGGATCCTTTTCCCATGTAGGTTATGACACAATGTTGAGTAGTCTTCTCTTGGTATTGCGTAGGTCTTTGGTGATTCTATATTTCACATGTGTTTGTATCTCTCTGTTAACCTCAATATGGTAATGTATCCAATCCTCACACCTGTCCATTTGGTGAACCATAAGTTTTTTAATGAATCTATGAAAGTGTTTCTCTGTGGAAATATCTTTGTTTGTATCATTTTTTAGGTAACACCTATATGTGATACGATAGGATATGTGTTTTTCGCTTTCTCACTTACTCCAAGTTGCGTGATTACTTCTAGACTCATCTGTGGTGCTGGAAATGGCATCGTTTCATTTTTTTCACTAGCTCATATTCCATCTGTACAGGTAGCAGTTCTTCTTTGTCCACCCATCTGTCGGTGGACTTTTTGGTTACTTCCATATCTTGGCTACTGTAATACTATGCAATGCAGATTTGCGTGCCTGTGTCCTTCCAATTCTGTCTTCTTAGTTTATAGGTCCAGGAATAGGTCTGCTGGAACATATGGTAGCTCAATGTTTACCTTTTACAGGCACCTCTATTCTGTTCTCCTTAGTGGCTCTTTCCAGGTTACGTCCCACTTAAAGTGGAGGGTATGTATTTCTTCCCAGCTCCTTCAGGATTTATTCTTTGTAGTTTTTGCTGATGGTTATTCTGAGTGGTGTGAGCTGATACCTCTTTGTGGTTGAATTTGCATGTGTCTCATAATGCGTTGAAATTGATCTTTAAGACATGTCCTTTTTATTTTTCCAGCTGTGATTAGAGCTTATTTCTTCAAAGTGTTTTCTTAAAGTATGTGTCACCATTTGAAATATTTTGGCCATTATCTCCCTCAAGACATTTTGAGGGCAGGTTTCATTTACAGCCCTGCAGTACTTGTTCATATGAAGTGACCATTAGCTCAGGCTTTAAACCTGCTTTTGCAGGTAACGGCCAGAGAGCGGCAGCCTTTCTACGTTCCCCTTGCTGGTACTAGGGAAACAGACCTACCGGCCAGTGGTGTTCTTCGGTTATAAGTTAGAGTGCCATGTGCCCGGATAAACCCACAAATGTTGATGTCTCCTTGCTTTTGTTTGTTTTTAAATTTCATTTATATTTATTATTAGAGTAATATTCCATTGTGTACGTGGACCACTTCTTCTTGGTGCATTCCTCGGTTGATGGACATTTTCATTGCTTCCAAGTGCTGGCTATGGTAAATCTTGCTGGCGTACAGGTTTGCCAGCCTGTGACTTTTTGATTCTCATTTTCTCAGGTGATAGGCCAAGCAGTGGTTGTGATTGATTGACTGGTAGCTCAATGTTTCCCTTTTCAAAGCACCTACACTGTGTTTTCATTAGTGGCTCTTTACATGCCCCCCCTTACAACCGAGGGTACGCATTTCTCCACACTCCCTTCACCGTTTATTTTTTGCAGCATTTTTCCTAATGGCCATTCTGACTGCTGTGAGCTGATAGGTTTTTGTAATATGGGTATGCCTGTCATTAAATTTTTTAAAATTCATCATATTCCTACATCGTTCTCTTTTCTCTTAAAAGAAAAAACCGTGAGTACAATGTAGCTCTTGAAATTGTCTTCTTCGAAGGTTGCCCTCTTTTGAATTTTTTGGTCGATTTTGGACCCCAGAAATTTTCTGGAGGGCAGGTGTCATTTACAGAACTGCAAGTTGGTGAAAATTTAGTGACCTTTCGCAGTGGGTTCAAACCTGCTGTTGTGGGAAACGGCCACAAGGAGGTAGCATTTCTCCATTCCCCAATCTGGGTACTAGGGCAGCAGAGCCTTTCTGGAAGTCATTGTCCTAGGTTGTAAATTAGAATGGAATTTGCCAGGAGAAATCCCCATAAGTTTATGTCTCATTACTTCTTCTTGGTTTTTAAAAGTTTTTTAATCTGGGTAAAGTTTAGAATATTGTTTATCCTAGGTGTACACAATCTGGTTCATTTGTACATTATGTATGTCTATTAATGTACAGATCCTCTTCCCATGTAAAATATTACAGTGTTCCGTCAACCTCCCTTGCTATATGTTTGGTCTTTTTGATACATGTACAAAATATGTATTTGTATATGTATAGTAACACTAATCTTCATTTCTCAATTTCCCCCCTCCTTTCCTTTCAGATGAGCATAGTTTGTTTTCTCAGCCTGTGAGTGTCTTTCTCTTTGGAAATACGTTCATCTGTGCCAGTTATTAGATAATGCCATAAGTGATAATATAGGATATAGGTGTTTTGCTTTCCGACCTACTTCATGTTTTGTGATTATCTCCAGGCTCATCTATGGTGCCTCAAAGAGCAGTGCTTCAATGTTTTCCATGGCTAATATTCCATGTGTACATGGACCACTTCTTCTTGGTGCATTCCTCTGTTGATGGACATTTTCGTTGCTTCCAAGTGTTGCCTATGGTAAATATTGCTGGAGTGCAGGATTGCCAGCCTGTGATTTTTGATTTTCCTTTTCTCAGGGGATAGACCCAGCAGTGGGTATGATTGATTGACTGGTATGGTAGCTCAACGTTTACCTTTTCAAGGCACCTCAATTGTGCTTTCATTAGTGGCTCTTACCACGTCCCCCTTAGAATCGAGGGTACGCATTTCTCCACAATCACGTCAGCATTTCTAGTTTGCAGCATTTTTGTTGATGGCCATTCTGACTGGTGTGAGCTGACAGGTTTTTGTAATTTGGGTTTACATGTCTGTAAAAATTCCTACAATTCATCATTTTTCCACGCCTTTTACTTTTCTGTTAAAAGAAAAAAGAAAGAAAGTGTGAGTGTAATATACCTCTTCAAATTTTCTTTTTGGAAGGTTGCACTCTAGAATTTTTTGGTCGATTTTCGACCTCAGTATTTTTTGGAGGGCCGGTGTCATTTACAGACCTGCAATTGGTGAATAATTAGTGACCTTTTGCAGTGGGTTCAAAGCTGCTGTTGTGGGAAACGGCCACAAGGATGCAGCATTTCTCGATTCCCAAATCTGGGTACTAGGGCAGCAGAGCCGTTCTGGAAGTTGTCTGCCTAGGTTTTCAATTTGGATGGAATGTGCCAGGAAAACCCCCCATAAGTTTATGTCTCATTACTCTTAGTTCGTTGTTTTAATTTTTTCAATTCGGGTAATGGTTAGAATGTTGCTTGTCCAAGGTGTACACACTCTGGTTCATCTACATATCATATATACCTATTTATGTAGAGATCCTCTTCCCGTGTAAATTATTACAGAGTGTTCCGTAATCCTTCCTTGCTATATGGTCGGTCTTTTTGATATATGTATATAATATGTATTTGTATACATATGGTAACGCTAATCTTCATGTATCCATTCCCCCCACCTTTCCTTTTAGATAAGCATAGTTTTTTTTTTTAATAAGTCTGTGATTGCCTTTCTCTGTGGAAATATGTTCATTTGTGTCAGTTATTAGATAACGCCTATAAGTGATATCATAGGTTATAGGACTTTTCCTTTCCGACTTACCTCATGTTCTGTGATTATCTCCAAGATCATCTATGGTGCCTCAAAGAGCAGTGTTTCATTGTTTTCCATGGCTAGTATTCATTGTGTACATGGACCACTTCTTCTTTATCCTTTCGTCTGTTGATGGACATTTTGGTTGCTTCACTGTCTTGTCTATTGTGAATAAGGCTGCAGTGCAGCTTTTGCAGCCCGGGTCTTCTTCATTCTGGTCTTCTCAGGTGAGAGGCCCTTTGGTGCGCCTGCTGGATTGAATGGTACCTCAATTTTTCTTTTCAACGCAGCTTCTTTCTGTTCTCATTATTAGCGTTTAACCCTTTTACATCTCACCAGCAGCTAGAGGGTACACAGTTCTCTTAAACCTCTTCAGCATTTATTGTTTGTAGACTTTTTGCCAATGGTCAGTCGACTGGTGTGAGTTGAAAACTTTTTGTAGATTAGATTGCATGAGTCTAATACTTCCTGAGGCTGAGCTTTTATCCATTTTCCTTTTTTTAAAAAGAGAGTGAGTAAAACTTACCTCTTCATACTATCTTCGTGAACATTTTGCCTGTTTTGAATTTTTTTATCCATTCCCTACCTCAGCACAATTTTGAGGGCAGGTGTCCTTTACAGCCCTGAGTCCTTGTGAATGGTAAGTGACCATTAGCTGGGGGTTAAAAGCTGCTCTTGCGGGAATCGGCCACAAGGCGGCAGCATTTCTCCTTTACCAAATCTGGTTACTAGGGCAACAGAGCCTTACTGGAAGTGGTGTTCTAGGTTGTAAATTAGAATGGAATGTGCGAGGAAAAAGCCCTTTAAGTTTATGTCTCCTTACTTCTTGTTGGTATTTTTAACTTAATTTTTATTTTTTCTCACAGCAAACTTGATTACAATGTTTTGTTTGTTCTAGGTGTGCAAGATGTGGTTCTTTCACACATATACATATATCTATTCTTCTTCGGATCCTTTTCCCATGTAGGTTATGACACAATGTTGAGTAGTCTTCTCTTGGTATTGCGTAGGTCTTTGGTGATTCTATATTTCACATGTGTTTGTATCTCTCTGTTAACCTCAATATGGTAATGTATCCAATCCTCACACCTGTCCATTTGGTGAACCATAAGTTTTTTAATGAATCTATGAAAGTGTTTCTCTGTGGAAATATCTTTGTTTGTATCATTTTTTAGGTAACACCTATATGTGATACGATAGGATATGTGTTTTTCGCTTTCTCACTTACTCCAAGTTGCGTGATTACTTCTAGACTCATCTGTGGTGCTGGAAATGGCATCGTTTCATTTTTTTCACTAGCTCATATTCCATCTGTACAGGTAGCAGTTCTTCTTTGTCCACCCATCTGTCGGTGGACTTTTTGGTTACTTCCATATCTTGGCTACTGTAATACTATGCAATGCAGATTTGCGTGCCTGTGTCCTTCCAATTCTGTCTTCTTAGTTTATAGGTCCAGGAATAGGTCTGCTGGAACATATGGTAGCTCAATGTTTACCTTTTACAGGCACCTCTATTCTGTTCTCCTTAGTGGCTCTTTCCAGGTTACGTCCCACTTAAAGTGGAGGGTATGTATTTCTTCCCAGCTCCTTCAGGATTTATTCTTTGTAGTTTTTGCTGATGGTTATTCTGAGTGGTGTGAGCTGATACCTCTTTGTGGTTGAATTTGCATGTGTCTCATAATGCGTTGAAATTGATCTTTAAGACATGTCCTTTTTATTTTTCCAGCTGTGATTAGAGCTTATTTCTTCAAAGTGTTTTCTTAAAGTATGTGTCACCATTTGAAATATTTTGGCCATTATCTCCCTCAAGACATTTTGAGGGCAGGTTTCATTTACAGCCCTGCAGTACTTGTTCATATGAAGTGACCATTAGCTCAGGCTTTAAACCTGCTTTTGCAGGTAACGGCCAGAGAGCGGCAGCCTTTCTACGTTCCCCTTGCTGGTACTAGGGAAACAGACCTACCGGCCAGTGGTGTTCTTCGGTTATAAGTTAGAGTGCCATGTGCCCGGATAAACCCACAAATGTTGATGTCTCCTTGCTTTTGTTTGTTTTTAAATTTCATTTATATTTATTATTAGAGTAATATTCCATTGTGTACGTGGACCACTTCTTCTTGGTGCATTCCTCGGTTGATGGACATTTTCATTGCTTCCAAGTGCTGGCTATGGTAAATCTTGCTGGCGTACAGGTTTGCCAGCCTGTGACTTTTTGATTCTCATTTTCTCAGGTGATAGGCCAAGCAGTGGTTGTGATTGATTGACTGGTAGCTCAATGTTTCCCTTTTCAAAGCACCTACACTGTGTTTTCATTAGTGGCTCTTTACATGCCCCCCCTTACAACCGAGGGTACGCATTTCTCCACACTCCCTTCACCGTTTATTTTTTGCAGCATTTTTCCTAATGGCCATTCTGACTGCTGTGAGCTGATAGGTTTTTGTAATATGGGTATGCCTGTCATTAAATTTTTTAAAATTCATCATATTCCTACATCGTTCTCTTTTCTCTTAAAAGAAAAAACCGTGAGTACAATGTAGCTCTTGAAATTGTCTTCTTCGAAGGTTGCCCTCTTTTGAATTTTTTGGTCGATTTTTGACCCCAGAAATTTTCTGGAGGGCAGGTGTCATTTACAGAACTGCAAGTTGGTGAAAATTTAGTGACCTTTCGCAGTGGGTTCAAACCTGCTGTTGTGGGAAACGGCCACAAGGAGGTAGCATTTCTCCATTCCCCAATCTGGGTACTAGGGCAGCAGAGCCTTTCTGGAAGTCATTGTCCTAGGTTGTAAATTAGAATGGAATTTGCCAGGAGAAATCCCCATAAGTTTATGTCTCATTACTTCTTCTTGGTTTTTAAAAGTTTTTTAATCTGGGTAAAGTTTAGAATATTGTTTATCCTAGGTGTACACAATCTGGTTCATTTGTACATTATGTATGTCTATTAATGTACAGATCCTCTTCCCATGTAAAATATTACAGTGTTCCGTCGACCTCCCTTGCTATATGTTCGGTCTTTTTGATACATGTACAAAATATGTATTTGTATATGTATAGTAACACTAATCTTCATTTCTCAATTTCCCCCCTCCTTTCCTTTCAGATGAGCATAGTTTGTTTTCTCAGCCTGTGAGTGTCTTTCTCTTTGGAAATACGTTCATCTGTGCCAGTTATTAGATAATGCCATAAGTGATAATATAGGATATAGGTGTTTTGCTTTCCGACCTACTTCATGTTTTGTGATTATCTCCAGGCTCATCTATGGTGCCTCAAAGAGCAGTGCTTCAATGTTTTCCATGGCTAATATTCCATGTGTACATGGACCACTTCTTCTTGGTGCATTCCTCTGTTGATGGACATTTTCGTTGCTTCCAAGTGTTGCCTATGGTAAATATTGCTGGAGTGCAGGATTGCCAGCCTGTGATTTTTGATTTTCCTTTTCTCAGGGGATAGACCCAGCAGTGGGTATGATTGATTGACTGGTATGGTAGCTCAACGTTTACCTTTTCAAGGCACCTCAATTGTGCTTTCATTAGTGGCTCTTACCACGTCCCCCTTAGAATCGAGGGTACGCATTTCTCCACAATCACGTCAGCATTTCTAGTTTGCAGCATTTTTGTTGATGGCCATTCTGACTGGTGTGAGCTGACAGGTTTTTGTAATTTGGGTTTACATGTCTGTAAAAATTCCTACAATTCATCATTTTTCCACGCCTTTTACTTTTCTGTTAAAAGAAAAAAGAAAGAAAGTGTGAGTGTAATATACCTCTTCAAATTTTCTTTTTGGAAGGTTGCACTCTAGAATTTTTTGGTCGATTTTCGACCTCAGTATTTTTTGGAGGGCCGGTGTCATTTACAGACCTGCAATTGGTGAATAATTAGTGACCTTTTGCAGTGGGTTCAAAGCTGCTGTTGTGGGAAACGGCCACAAGGATGCAGCATTTCTCGATTCCCAAATCTGGGTACTAGGGCAGCAGAGCCGTTCTGGAAGTTGTCTGCCTAGGTTTTCAATTTGGATGGAATGTGCCAGGAAAACCCCCCATAAGTTTATGTCTCATTACTCCTAGTTCGTTGTTTTAATTTTTTCAATTCGGGTAATGGTTAGAATGTTGCTTGTCCAAGGTGTACACACTCTGGTTCATCTACATATCATATATACCTATTTATGTAGAGATCCTCTTCCCGTGTAAATTATTACAGAGTGTTCCGTAATCCTTCCTTGCTATATGGTCGGTCTTTTTGATATATGTATATAATATGTATTTGTATACATATGGTAACGCTAATCTTCATGTATCCATTCCCCCCACCTTTCCTTTTAGATAAGCATAGTTTTTTTTTTAATAAGTCTGTGATTGCCTTTCTCTGTGGAAATATGTTCATTTGTGTCAGTTATTAGATAACGCCTATAAGTGATATCATAGGTTATAGGACTTTTCCTTTCCGACTTACCTCATGTTCTGTGATTATCTCCAAGATCATCTATGGTGCCTCAAAGAGCAGTGTTTCATTGTTTTCCATGGCTAGTATTCATTGTGTACATGGACCACTTCTTCTTTATCCTTTCGTCTGTTGATGGACATTTTGGTTGCTTCACTGTCTTGTCTATTGTGAATAAGGCTGCAGTGCAGCTTTTGCAGCCCGGGTCTTCTTCATTCTGGTCTTCTCAGGTGAGAGGCCCTTTGGTGCGCCTGCTGGATTGAATGGTACCTCAATTTTTCTTTTCAACGCAGCTTCTTTCTGTTCTCATTATTAGCGTTTAACCCTTTTACATCTCACCAGCAGCTAGAGGGTACACAGTTCTCTTAAACCTCTTCAGCATTTATTGTTTGTAGACTTTTTGCCAATGGTCAGTCGACTGGTGTGAGTTGAAAACTTTTTGTAGATTAGATTGCATGAGTCTAATACTTCCTGAGGCTGAGCTTTTATCCATTTTCCTTTTTTTAAAAAGAGAGTGAGTAAAACTTACCTCTTCATACTATCTTCGTGAACATTTTGCCTGTTTTGAATTTTTTTATCCATTCCCTACCTCAGCACAATTTTGAGGGCAGGTGTCCTTTACAGCCCTGAGTCCTTGTGAATGGTAAGTGACCATTAGCTGGGGGTTAAAAGCTGCTCTTGCGGGAATCGGCCACAAGGCGGCAGCATTTCTCCTTTACCAAATCTGGTTACTAGGGCAACAGAGCCTTACTGGAAGTGGTGTTCTAGGTTGTAAATTAGAATGGAATGTGCGAGGAAAAAGCCCTTTAAGTTTATGTCTCCTTACTTCTTGTTGGTATTTTTAACTTAATTTTTATTTTTTCTCACAGCAAACTTGATTACAATGTTTTGTTTGTTCTAGGTGTGCAAGATGTGGTTCTTTCACACATATACATATATCTATTCTTCTTCGGATCCTTTTCCCATGTAGGTTATGACACAATGTTGAGTAGTCTTCTCTTGGTATTGCGTAGGTCTTTGGTGATTCTATATTTCACATGTGTTTGTATCTCTCTGTTAACCTCAATATGGTAATGTATCCAATCCTCACACCTGTCCATTTGGTGAACCATAAGTTTTTTAATGAATCTATGAAAGTGTTTCTCTGTGGAAATATCTTTGTTTGTATCATTTTTTAGGTAACACCTATATGTGATACGATAGGATATGTGTTTTTCGCTTTCTCACTTACTCCAAGTTGCGTGATTACTTCTAGACTCATCTGTGGTGCTGGAAATGGCATCGTTTCATTTTTTTCACTAGCTCATATTCCATCTGTACAGGTAGCAGTTCTTCTTTGTCCACCCATCTGTCGGTGGACTTTTTGGTTACTTCCATATCTTGGCTACTGTAATACTATGCAATGCAGATTTGCGTGCCTGTGTCCTTCCAATTCTGTCTTCTTAGTTTATAGGTCCAGGAATAGGTCTGCTGGAACATATGGTAGCTCAATGTTTACCTTTTAAAGGCACCTCTATTCTGTTCTCCTTAGTGGCTCTTTCCAGGTTACGTCCCACTTAAAGTGGAGGGTATGTATTTCTTCCCAGCTCCTTCAGGATTTATTCTTTGTAGTTTTTGCTGATGGTTATTCTGAGTGGTGTGAGCTGATACCTCTTTGTGGTTGAATTTGCATGTGTCTCATAATGCGTTGAAATTGATCTTTAAGACATGTCCTTTTTATTTTTCCAGCTGTGATTAGAGCTTATTTCTTCAAAGTGTTTTCTTAAAGTATGTGTCACCATTTGAAATATTTTGGCCATTATCTCCCTCAAGACATTTTGAGGGCAGGTTTCATTTACAGCCCTGCAGTACTTGTTCATATGAAGTGACCATTAGCTCAGGCTTTAAACCTGCTTTTGCAGGTAACGGCCAGAGAGCGGCAGCCTTTCTACGTTCCCCTTGCTGGTACTAGGGAAACAGACCTACCGGCCAGTGGTGTTCTTCGGTTATAAGTTAGAGTGCCATGTGCCCGGATAAACCCACAAATGTTGATGTCTCCTTGCTTTTGTTTGTTTTTAAATTTCATTTATATTTATTATTAGAGTAATATTCCATTGTGTACGTGGACCACTTCTTCTTGGTGCATTCCTCGGTTGATGGACATTTTCATTGCTTCCAAGTGCTGGCTATGGTAAATCTTGCTGGCGTACAGGTTTGCCAGCCTGTGACTTTTTGATTCTCATTTTCTCAGGTGATAGGCCAAGCAGTGGTTGTGATTGATTGACTGGTAGCTCAATGTTTCCCTTTTCAAAGCACCTACACTGTGTTTTCATTAGTGGCTCTTTACATGCCCCCCCTTACAACCGAGGGTACGCATTTCTCCACACTCCCTTCACCGTTTATTTTTTGCAGCATTTTTCCTAATGGCCATTCTGACTGCTGTGAGCTGATAGGTTTTTGTAATATGGGTATGCCTGTCATTAAATTTTTTTAAAATTCATCATATTCCTACATCGTTCTCTTTTCTCTTAAAAGAAAAAACCGTGAGTACAATGTAGCTCTTGAAATTGTCTTCTTCGAAGGTTGCCCTCTTTTGAATTTTTTGGTCGATTTTTGACCCCAGAAATTTTCTGGAGGGCAGGTGTCATTTACAGAACTGCAAGTTGGTGAAAATTTAGTGACCTTTCGCAGTGGGTTCAAACCTGCTGTTGTGGGAAACGGCCACAAGGAGGTAGCATTTCTCCATTCCCCAATCTGGGTACTAGGGCAGCAGAGCCTTTCTGGAAGTCATTGTCCTAGGTTGTAAATTAGAATGGAATTTGCCAGGAGAAATCCCCATAAGTTTATGTCTCATTACTTCTTCTTGGTTTTTAAAAGTTTTTTAATCTGGGTAAAGTTTAGAATATTGTTTATCCTAGGTGTACACAATCTGGTTCATTTGTACATTATGTATGTCTATTAATGTACAGATCCTCTTCCCATGTAAAATATTACAGTGTTCCGTCGACCTCCCTTGCTATATGTTCGGACTTTTTGATACATGTACAAAATATGTATTTGTATATGTATAGTAACACTAATCTTCATTTCTCAATTTCCCCCCTCCTTTCCTTTCAGATGAGCATAGTTTGTTTTCTCAGCCTGTGAGTGTCTTTCTCTTTGGAAATACGTTCATCTGTGCCAGTTATTAGATAATGCCATAAGTGATAATATAGGATATAGGTGTTTTGCTTTCCGACCTACTTCATGTTTTGTGATTATCTCCAGGCTCATCTATGGTGCCTCAAAGAGCAGTGCTTCAATGTTTTCCATGGCTAATATTCCATGTGTACATGGACCACTTCTTCTTGGTGCATTCCTCTGTTGATGGACATTTTCGTTGCTTCCAAGTGTTGCCTATGGTAAATATTGCTGGAGTGCAGGATTGCCAGCCTGTGATTTTTGATTTTCCTTTTCTCAGGGGATAGACCCAGCAGTGGGTATGATTGATTGACTGGTATGGTAGCTCAACGTTTACCTTTTCAAGGCACCTCAATTGTGCTTTCATTAGTGGCTCTTACCACGTCCCCCTTAGAATCGAGGGTACGCATTTCTCCACAATCACGTCAGCATTTCTAGTTTGCAGCATTTTTGTTGATGGCCATTCTGACTGGTGTGAGCTGACAGGTTTTTGTAATTTGGGTTTACATGTCTGTAAAAATTCCTACAATTCATCATTTTTCCACGCCTTTTACTTTTCTGTTAAAAGAAAAAAGAAAGAAAGTGTGAGTGTAATATACCTCTTCAAATTTTCTTTTTGGAAGGTTGCACTCTAGAATTTTTTGGTCGATTTTCGACCTCAGTATTTTTTGGAGGGCCGGTGTCATTTACAGACCTGCAATTGGTGAATAATTAGTGACCTTTTGCAGTGGGTTCAAAGCTGCTGTTGTGGGAAACGGCCACAAGGATGCAGCATTTCTCGATTCCCAAATCTGGGTACTAGGGCAGCAGAGCCGTTCTGGAAGTTGTCTGCCTAGGTTTTCAATTTGGATGGAATGTGCCAGGAAAACCCCCCATAAGTTTATGTCTCATTACTCCTAGTTCGTTGTTTTAATTTTTTCAATTCGGGTAATGGTTAGAATGTTGCTTGTCCAAGGTGTACACACTCTGGTTCATCTACATATCATATATACCTATTTATGTAGAGATCCTCTTCCCGTGTAAATTATTACAGAGTGTTCCGTAATCCTTCCTTGCTATATGGTCGGTCTTTTTGATATATGTATATAATATGTATTTGTATACATATGGTAACGCTAATCTTCATGTATCCATTCCCCCCACCTTTCCTTTTAGATAAACATAGTTTTTTTTTTAATAAGTCTGTGATTGCCTTTCTCTGTGGAAATATGTTCATTTGTGTCAGTTATTAGATAACGCCTATAAGTGATATCATAGGTTATAGGACTTTTCCTTTCCGACTTACCTCATGTTCTGTGATTATCTCCAAGATCATCTATGGTGCCTCAAAGAGCAGTGTTTCATTGTTTTCCATGGCTAGTATTCATTGTGTACATGGACCACTTCTTCTTTATCCTTTCGTCTGTTGATGGACATTTTGGTTGCTTCACTGTCTTGTCTATTGTGAATAAGGCTGCAGTGCAGCTTTTGCAGCCCGGGTCTTCTTCATTCTGGTCTTCTCAGGTGAGAGGCCCTTTGGTGCGCCTGCTGGATTGAATGGTACCTCAATTTTTCTTTTCAACGCAGCTTCTTTCTGTTCTCATTATTAGCGTTTAACCCTTTTACATCTCACCAGCAGCTAGAGGGTACACAGTTCTCTTAAACCTCTTCAGCATTTATTGTTTGTAGACTTTTTGCCAATGGTCAGTCGACTGGTGTGAGTTGAAAACTTTTTGTAGATTAGATTGCATGAGTCTAATACTTCCTGAGGCTGAGCTTTTATCCATTTTCCTTTTTTTTTAAAAGAGAGTGAGTAAAACTTACCTCTTCATACTATCTTCGTGAACATTTTGCCTGTTTTGAATTTTTTTATCCATTCCCTACCTCAGCACAATTTTGAGGGCAGGTGTCCTTTACAGCCCTGAGTCCTTGTGAATGGTAAGTGACCATTAGCTGGGGGTTAAAAGCTGCTCTTGCGGGAATCGGCCACAAGGCGGCAGCATTTCTCCTTTACCAAATCTGGTTACTAGGGCAACAGAGCCTTACTGGAAGTGGTGTTCTAGGTTGTAAATTAGAATGGAATGTGCGAGGAAAAAGCCCTTTAAGTTTATGTCTCCTTACTTCTTGTTGGTATTTTTAACTTAATTTTTATTTTTTCTCACAGCAAACTTGATTACAATGTTTTGTTTGTTCTAGGTGTGCAAGATGTGGTTCTTTCACACATATACATATATCTATTCTTCTTCGGATCCTTTTCCCATGTAGGTTATGACACAATGTTGAGTAGTCTTCTCTTGGTATTGCGTAGGTCTTTGGTGATTCTATATTTCACATGTGTTTGTATCTCTCTGTTAACCTCAATATGGTAATGTATCCAATCCTCACACCTGTCCATTTGGTGAACCATAAGTTTTTTAATGAATCTATGAAAGTGTTTCTCTGTGGAAATATCTTTGTTTGTATCATTTTTTAGGTAACACCTATATGTGATACGATAGGATATGTGTTTTTCGCTTTCTCACTTACTCCAAGTTGCGTGATTACTTCTAGACTCATCTGTGGTGCTGGAAATGGCATCGTTTCATTTTTTTCACTAGCTCATATTCCATCTGTACAGGTAGCAGTTCTTCTTTGTCCACCCATCTGTCGGTGGACTTTTTGGTTACTTCCATATCTTGGCTACTGTAATACTATGCAATGCAGATTTGCGTGCCTGTGTCCTTCCAATTCTGTCTTCTTAGTTTATAGGTCCAGGAATAGGTCTGCTGGAACATATGGTAGCTCAATGTTTACCTTTTAAAGGCACCTCTATTCTGTTCTCCTTAGTGGCTCTTTCCAGGTTACGTCCCACTTAAAGTGGAGGGTATGTATTTCTTCCCAGCTCCTTCAGGATTTATTCTTTGTAGTTTTTGCTGATGGTTATTCTGAGTGGTGTGAGCTGATACCTCTTTGTGGTTGAATTTGCATGTGTCTCATAATGCGTTGAAATTGATCTTTAAGACATGTCCTTTTTATTTTTCCAGCTGTGATTAGAGCTTATTTCTTCAAAGTGTTTTCTTAAAGTATGTGTCACCATTTGAAATATTTTGGCCATTATCTCCCTCAAGACATTTTGAGGGCAGGTTTCATTTACAGCCCTGCAGTACTTGTTCATATGAAGTGACCATTAGCTCAGGCTTTAAACCTGCTTTTGCAGGTAACGGCCAGAGAGCGGCAGCCTTTCTACGTTCCCCTTGCTGGTACTAGGGAAACAGACCTACCGGCCAGTGGTGTTCTTCGGTTATAAGTTAGAGTGCCATGTGCCCGGATAAACCCACAAATGTTGATGTCTCCTTGCTTTTGTTTGTTTTTAAATTTCATTTATATTTATTATTAGAGTAATATTCCATTGTGTACGTGGACCACTTCTTCTTGGTGCATTCCTCGGTTGATGGACATTTTCGTTGCTTCCAAGTGCTGGCTATGGTAAATCTTGCTGGCGTACAGGTTTGCCAGCCTGTGACTTTTTGATCCTCATTTTCTCAGGTGATAGGCCAAGCAGTGGTTGTGATTGATTGACTGGTAGCTCAATGTTTCCCTTTTCAAAGCACCTACACTGTGTTTTCATTAGTGGCTCTTTACATGCCCCCCCTTACAACCGAGGGTACGCATTTCTCCACACTCCCTTCACCGTTTATTTTTTGCAGCATTTTTCCTAATGGCCATTCTGACTGCTGTGAGCTGATAGGTTTTTGTAATATGGGTATGCCTGTCATTAAATTTTTTAAAATTCATCATATTCCTACATCGTTCTCTTTTCTCTTAAAAGAAAAAACCGTGAGTACAATGTAGCTCTTGAAATTGTCTTCTTCGAAGGTTGCCCTCTTTTGAATTTTTTGGTCGATTTTTGACCCCAGAAATTTTCTGGAGGGCAGGTGTCATTTACAGAACTGCAAGTTGGTGAAAATTTAGTGACCTTTCGCAGTGGGTTCAAACCTGCTGTTGTGGGAAACGGCCACAAGGAGGTAGCATTTCTCCATTCCCCAATCTGGGTACTAGGGCAGCAGAGCCTTTCTGGAAGTCATTGTCCTAGGTTGTAAATTAGAATGGAATTTGCCAGGAGAAATCCCCATAAGTTTATGTCTCATTACTTCTTCTTGGTTTTTAAAAGTTTTTTAATCTGGGTAAAGTTTAGAATATTGTTTATCCTAGGTGTACACAATCTGGTTCATTTGTACATTATGTATGTCTATTAATGTACAGATCCTCTTCCCATGTAAAATATTACAGTGTTCCGTCAACCTCCCTTGCTATATGTTCGGTCTTTTTGATACATGTACAAAATATGTATTTGTATATGTATAGTAACACTAATCTTCATTTCTCAATTTCCCCCCTCCTTTCCTTTCAGATGAGCATAGTTTGTTTTCTCAGCCTGTGAGTGTCTTTCTCTTTGGAAATACGTTCATCTGTGCCAGTTATTAGATAATGCCATAAGTGATAATATAGGATATAGGTGTTTTGCTTTCCGACCTACTTCATGTTTTGTGATTATCTCCAGGCTCATCTATGGTGCCTCAAAGAGCAGTGCTTCAATGTTTTCCATGGCTAATATTCCATGTGTACATGGACCACTTCTTCTTGGTGCATTCCTCTGTTGATGGACATTTTCGTTGCTTCCAAGTGTTGCCTATGGTAAATATTGCTGGAGTGCAGGATTGCCAGCCTGTGATTTTTGATTTTCCTTTTCTCAGGGGATAGACCCAGCAGTGGGTATGATTGATTGACTGGTATGGTAGCTCAACGTTTACCTTTTCAAGGCACCTCAATTGTGCTTTCATTAGTGGCTCTTACCACGTCCCCCTTAGAATCGAGGGTACGCATTTCTCCACAATCACGTCAGCATTTCTAGTTTGCAGCATTTTTGTTGATGGCCATTCTGACTGGTGTGAGCTGACAGGTTTTTGTAATTTGGGTTTACATGTCTGTAAAAATTCCTACAATTCATCATTTTTCCACGCCTTTTACTTTTCTGTTAAAAGAAAAAAGAAAGAAAGTGTGAGTGTAATATACCTCTTCAAATTTTCTTTTTGGAAGGTTGCACTCTAGAATTTTTTGGTCGATTTTCGACCTCAGTATTTTTTGGAGGGCCGGTGTCATTTACAGACCTGCAATTGGTGAATAATTAGTGACCTTTTGCAGTGGGTTCAAAGCTGCTGTTGTGGGAAACGGCCACAAGGATGCAGCATTTCTCGATTCCCAAATCTGGGTACTAGGGCAGCAGAGCCGTTCTGGAAGTTGTCTGCCTAGGTTTTCAATTTGGATGGAATGTGCCAGGAAAACCCCCCATAAGTTTATGTCTCATTACTCCTAGTTCGTTGTTTTAATTTTTTCAATTCGGGTAATGGTTAGAATGTTGCTTGTCCAAGGTGTACACACTCTGGTTCATCTACATATCATATATACCTATTTATGTAGAGATCCTCTTCCCGTGTAAATTATTACAGAGTGTTCCGTAATCCTTCCTTGCTATATGGTCGGTCTTTTTGATATATGTATATAATATGTATTTGTATACATATGGTAACGCTAATCTTCATGTATCCATTCCCCCCACCTTTCCTTTTAGATAAGCATAGTTTTTTTTTTTAATAAGTCTGTGATTGCCTTTCTCTGTGGAAATATGTTCATTTGTGTCAGTTATTAGATAACGCCTATAAGTGATATCATAGGTTATAGGACTTTTCCTTTCCGACTTACCTCATGTTCTGTGATTATCTCCAAGATCATCTATGGTGCCTCAAAGAGCAGTGTTTCAGTGTTTTCCATGGCTAGTATTCATTGTGTACATGGACCACTTCTTCTTTATCCTTTCGTCTGTTGATGGACATTTTGGTTGCTTCACTGTCTTGTTTATTGTGAATAAGGCTGCAGTGCAGCTTTTGCAGCCCGGGTCTTCTTCATTCTGGTCTTCTCAGGTGAGAGGCCCTTTGGTGCGCCTGCTGGATTGAATGGTACCTCCATTTTTCTTTTCAACGCAGCTTCTTTCTGTTCTCATTATTAGCGTTTAACCCTTTTACATCTCACCAGCAGCTAGAGGGTACACAGTTCTCTTAAACCTCTTCAGCATTTATTGTTTGTAGACTTTTTGCCAATGGTCAGTCGACTGGTGTGAGTTGAAAACTTTTTGTAGATTAGATTGCATGAGTCTAATACTTCCTGAGGCTGAGCTTTTATCCATTTTCCTTTTTTTAAAAAGAGAGTGAGTAAAACTTACCTCTTCATACTATCTTCGTGAACATTTTGCCTGTTTTGAATTTTTTTATCCATTCCCTACCTCAGCACAATTTTGAGGGCAGGTGTCCTTTACAGCCCTGAGTCCTTGTGAATGGTAAGTGACCATTAGCTGGGGGTTAAAAGCTGCTCTTGCGGGAATCGGCCACAAGGCGGCAGCATTTCTCCTTTACCAAATCTGGTTACTAGGGCAACAGAGCCTTACTGGAAGTGGTGTTCTAGGTTGTAAATTAGAATGGAATGTGCGAGGAAAAAGCCCTTTAAGTTTATGTCTCCTTACTTCTTGTTGGTATTTTTAACTTAATTTTTATTTTTTCTCACAGCAAACTTGATTACAATGTTTTGTTTGTTCTAGGTGTGCAAGATGTGGTTCTTTCACACATATACATATATCTATTCTTCTTCGGATCCTTTTCCCATGTAGGTTATGACACAATGTTGAGTAGTCTTCTCTTGGTATTGCGTAGGTCTTTGGTGATTCTATATTTCACATGTGTTTGTATCTCTCTGTTAACCTCAATATGGTAATGTATCCAATCCTCACACCTGTCCATTTGGTGAACCATAAGTTTTTTAATGAATCTATGAAAGTGTTTCTCTGTGGAAATATCTTTGTTTGTATCATTTTTTAGGTAACACCTATATGTGATACGATAGGATATGTGTTTTTCGCTTTCTCACTTACTCCAAGTTGCGTGATTACTTCTAGACTCATCTGTGGTGCTGGAAATGGCATCGTTTCATTTTTTTCACTAGCTCATATTCCATCTGTACAGGTAGCAGTTCTTCTTTGTCCACCCATCTGTCGGTGGACTTTTTGGTTACTTCCATATCTTGGCTACTGTAATACTATGCAATGCAGATTTGCGTGCCTGTGTCCTTCCAATTCTGTCTTCTTAGTTTATAGGTCCAGGAATAGGTCTGCTGGAACATATGGTAGCTCAATGTTTACCTTTTAAAGGCACCTCTATTCTGTCCTCCTTAGTGGCTCTTTCCAGGTTACGTCCCACTTAAAGTGGAGGGTATGTATTTCTTCCCAGCTCCTTCAGGATTTATTCTTTGTAGTTTTTGCTGATGGTTATTCTGAGTGGTGTGAGCTGATACCTCTTTGTGGTTGAATTTGCATGTGTCTCATAATGCGTTGAAATTGATCTTTAAGACATGTCCTTTTTATTTTTCCAGCTGTGATTAGAGCTTATTTCTTCAAAGTGTTTTCTTAAAGTATGTGTCACCATTTGAAATATTTTGGCCATTATCTCCCTCAAGACATTTTGAGGGCAGGTTTCATTTACAGCCCTGCAGTACTTGTTCATATGAAGTGACCATTAGCTCAGGCTTTAAACCTGCTTTTGCAGGTAACGGCCAGAGAGCGGCAGCCTTTCTACGTTCCCCTTGCTGGTACTAGGGAAACAGACCTACCGGCCAGTGGTGTTCTTCGGTTATAAGTTAGAGTGCCATGTGCCCGGATAAACCCACAAATGTTGATGTCTCCTTGCTTTTGTTTGTTTTTAAATTTCATTTATATTTATTATTAGAGTAATATTCCATTGTGTACGTGGACCACTTCTTCTTGGTGCATTCCTCGGTTGATGGACATTTTCATTGCTTCCAAGTGCTGGCTATGGTAAATCTTGCTGGCGTACAGGTTTGCCAGCCTGTGACTTTTTGATTCTCATTTTCTCAGGTGATAGGCCAAGCAGTGGTTGTGATTGATTGACTGGTAGCTCAATGTTTCCCTTTTCAAAGCACCTACACTGTGTTTTCATTAGTGGCTCTTTACATGCCCCCCCTTACAACCGAGGGTACGCATTTCTCCACACTCCCTTCACCGTTTATTTTTTGCAGCATTTTTCCTAATGGCCATTCTGACTGCTGCGAGCTGATAGGTTTTTGTAATATGGGTATGCCTGTCATTAAATTTTTTAAAATTCATCATATTCCTACATCGTTCTCTTTTCTCTTAAAAGAAAAAACCGTGAGTACAATGTAGCTCTTGAAATTGTCTTCTTCGAAGGTTGCCCTCTTTTGAATTTTTTGGTCGATTTTTGACCCCAGAAATTTTCTGGAGGGCAGGTGTCATTTACAGAACTGCAAGTTGGTGAAAATTTAGTGACCTTTCGCAGTGGGTTCAAACCTGCTGTTGTGGGAAACGGCCACAAGGAGGTAGCATTTCTCCATTCCCCAATCTGGGTACTAGGGCAGCAGAGCCTTTCTGGAAGTCATTGTCCTAGGTTGTAAATTAGAATGGAATTTGCCAGGAGAAATCCCCATAAGTTTATGTCTCATTACTTCTTCTTGGTTTTTAAAAGTTTTTTAATCTGGGTAAAGTTTAGAATATTGTTTATCCTAGGTGTACACAATCTGGTTCATTTGTACATTATGTATGTCTATTAATGTACAGATCCTCTTCCCATGTAAAATATTACAGTGTTCCGTCGACCTCCCTTGCTATATGTTCGGACTTTTTGATACATGTACAAAATATGTATTTGTATATGTATAGTAACACTAATCTTCATTTCTCAATTTCCCCCCTCCTTTCCTTTCAGATGAGCATAGTTTGTTTTCTCAGCCTGTGAGTGTCTTTCTCTTTGGAAATACGTTCATCTGTGCCAGTTATTAGATAATGCCATAAGTGATAATATAGGATATAGGTGTTTTGCTTTCCGACCTACTTCATGTTTTGTGATTATCTCCAGGCTCATCTATGGTGCCTCAAAGAGCAGTGCTTCAATGTTTTCCATGGCTAATATTCCATGTGTACATGGACCACTTCTTCTTGGTGCATTCCTCTGTTGATGGACATTTTCGTTGCTTCCAAGTGTTGCCTATGGTAAATATTGCTGGAGTGCAGGATTGCCAGCCTGTGATTTTTGATTTTCCTTTTCTCAGGGGATAGACCCAGCAGTGGGTATGATTGATTGACTGGTATGGTAGCTCAACGTTTACCTTTTCAAGGCACCTCAATTGTGCTTTCATTAGTGGCTCTTACCACGTCCCCCTTAGAATCGAGGGTACGCATTTCTCCACAATCACGTCAGCATTTCTAGTTTGCAGCATTTTTGTTGATGGCCATTCTGACTGGTGTGAGCTGACAGGTTTTTGTAATTTGGGTTTACATGTCTGTAAAAATTCCTACAATTCATCATTTTTCCACGCCTTTTACTTTTCTGTTAAAAGAAAAAAGAAAGAAAGTGTGAGTGTAATATACCTCTTCAAATTTTCTTTTTGGAAGGTTGCACTCTAGAATTTTTTGGTCGATTTTCGACCTCAGTATTTTTTGGAGGGCCGGTGTCATTTACAGACCTGCAATTGGTGAATAATTAGTGACCTTTTGCAGTGGGTTCAAAGCTGCTGTTGTGGGAAACGGCCACAAGGATGCAGCATTTCTCGATTCCCAAATCTGGGTACTAGGGCAGCAGAGCCGTTCTGGAAGTTGTCTGCCTAGGTTTTCAATTTGGATGGAATGTGCCAGGAAAACCCCCCATAAGTTTATGTCTCATTACTCCTAGTTCGTTGTTTTAATTTTTTCAATTCGGGTAATGGTTAGAATGTTGCTTGTCCAAGGTGTACACACTCTGGTTCATCTACATATCATATATACCTATTTATGTAGAGATCCTCTTCCCGTGTAAATTATTACAGAGTGTTCCGTAATCCTTCCTTGCTATATGGTCGGTCTTTTTGATATATGTATATAATATGTATTTGTATACATATGGTAACGCTAATCTTCATGTATCCATTCCCCCCACCTTTCCTTTTAGATAAGCATAGTTTTTTTTTTTAATAAGTCTGTGATTGCCTTTCTCTGTGGAAATATGTTCATTTGTGTCAGTTATTAGATAACGCCTATAAGTGATATCATAGGTTATAGGACTTTTCCTTTCCGACTTACCTCATGTTCTGTGATTATCTCCAAGATCATCTATGGTGCCTCAAAGAGCAGTGTTTCAGTGTTTTCCATGGCTAGTATTCATTGTGTACATGGACCACTTCTTCTTTATCCTTTCGTCTGTTGATGGACATTTTGGTTGCTTCACTGTCTTGTTTATTGTGAATAAGGCTGCAGTGCAGCTTTTGCAGCCCGGGTCTTCTTCATTCTGGTCTTCTCAGGTGAGAGGCCCTTTGGTGCGCCTGCTGGATTGAATGGTACCTCCATTTTTCTTTTCAACGCAGCTTCTTTCTGTTCTCATTATTAGCGTTTAACCCTTTTACATCTCACCAGCAGCTAGAGGGTACACAGTTCTCTTAAACCTCTTCAGCATTTATTGTTTGTAGACTTTTTGCCAATGGTCAGTCGACTGGTGTGAGTTGAAAACTTTTTGTAGATTAGATTGCATGAGTCTAATACTTCCTGAGGCTGAGCTTTTATCCATTTTCCTTTTTTTAAAAAGAGAGTGAGTAAAACTTACCTCTTCATACTATCTTCGTGAACATTTTGCCTGTTTTGAATTTTTTTATCCATTCCCTACCTCAGCACAATTTTGAGGGCAGGTGTCCTTTACAGCCCTGAGTCCTTGTGAATGGTAAGTGACCATTAGCTGGGGGTTAAAAGCTGCTCTTGCGGGAATCGGCCACAAGGCGGCAGCATTTCTCCTTTACCAAATCTGGTTACTAGGGCAACAGAGCCTTACTGGAAGTGGTGTTCTAGGTTGTAAATTAGAATGGAATGTGCGAGGAAAAAGCCCTTTAAGTTTATGTCTCCTTACTTCTTGTTGGTATTTTTAACTTAATTTTTATTTTTTCTCACAGCAAACTTGATTACAATGTTTTGTTTGTTCTAGGTGTGCAAGATGTGGTTCTTTCACACATATACATATATCTATTCTTCTTCGGATCCTTTTCCCATGTAGGTTATGACACAATGTTGAGTAGTCTTCTCTTGGTATTGCGTAGGTCTTTGGTGATTCTATATTTCACATGTGTTTGTATCTCTCTGTTAACCTCAATATGGTAATGTATCCAATCCTCACACCTGTCCATTTGGTGAACCATAAGTTTTTTAATGAATCTATGAAAGTGTTTCTCTGTGGAAATATCTTTGTTTGTATCATTTTTTAGGTAACACCTATATGTGATACGATAGGATATGTGTTTTTCGCTTTCTCACTTACTCCAAGTTGCGTGATTACTTCTAGACTCATCTGTGGTGCTGGAAATGGCATCGTTTCATTTTTTTCACTAGCTCATATTCCATCTGTACAGGTAGCAGTTCTTCTTTGTCCACCCATCTGTCGGTGGACTTTTTGGTTACTTCCATATCTTGGCTACTGTAATACTATGCAATGCAGATTTGCGTGCCTGTGTCCTTCCAATTCTGTCTTCTTAGTTTATAGGTCCAGGAATAGGTCTGCTGGAACATATGGTAGCTCAATGTTTACCTTTTAAAGGCACCTCTATTCTGTTCTCCTTAGTGGCTCTTTCCAGGTTACGTCCCACTTAAAGTGGAGGGTATGTATTTCTTCCCAGCTCCTTCAGGATTTATTCTTTGTAGTTTTTGCTGATGGTTATTCTGAGTGGTGTGAGCTGATACCTCTTTGTGGTTGAATTTGCATGTGTCTCATAATGCGTTGAAATTGATCTTTAAGACATGTCCTTTTTATTTTTCCAGCTGTGATTAGAGCTTATTTCTTCAAAGTGTTTTCTTAAAGTATGTGTCACCATTTGAAATATTTTGGCCATTATCTCCCTCAAGACATTTTGAGGGCAGGTTTCATTTACAGCCCTGCAGTACTTGTTCATATGAAGTGACCATTAGCTCAGGCTTTAAACCTGCTTTTGCAGGTAACGGCCAGAGAGCGGCAGCCTTTCTACGTTCCCCTTGCTGGTACTAGGGAAACAGACCTACCGGCCAGTGGTGTTCTTCGGTTATAAGTTAGAGTGCCATGTGCCCGGATAAACCCACAAATGTTGATGTCTCCTTGCTTTTGTTTGTTTTTAAATTTCATTTATATTTATTATTAGAGTAATATTCCATTGTGTACGTGGACCACTTCTTCTTGGTGCATTCCTCGGTTGATGGACATTTTCATTGCTTCCAAGTGCTGGCTATGGTAAATCTTGCTGGCGTACAGGTTTGCCAGCCTGTGACTTTTTGATTCTCATTTTCTCAGGTGATAGGCCAAGCAGTGGTTGTGATTGATTGACTGGTAGCTCAATGTTTCCCTTTTCAAAGCACCTACACTGTGTTTTCATTAGTGGCTCTTTACATGCCCCCCCTTACAACCGAGGGTACGCATTTCTCCACACTCCCTTCACCGTTTATTTTTTGCAGCATTTTTCCTAATGGCCATTCTGACTGCTGTGAGCTGATAGGTTTTTGTAATATGGGTATGCCTGTCATTAAATTTTTTAAAATTCATCATATTCCTACATCGTTCTCTTTTCTCTTAAAAGAAAAAACCGTGAGTACAATGTAGCTCTTGAAATTGTCTTCTTCGAAGGTTGCCCTCTTTTGAATTTTTTGGTCGATTTTTGACCCCAGAAATTTTCTGGAGGGCAGGTGTCATTTACAGAACTGCAAGTTGGTGAAAATTTAGTGACCTTTCGCAGTGGGTTCAAACCTGCTGTTGTGGGAAACGGCCACAAGGAGGTAGCATTTCTCCATTCCCCAATCTGGGTACTAGGGCAGCAGAGCCTTTCTGGAAGTCATTGTCCTAGGTTGTAAATTAGAATGGAATTTGCCAGGAGAAATCCCCATAAGTTTATGTCTCATTACTTCTTCTTGGTTTTTAAAAGTTTTTTAATCTGGGTAAAGTTTAGAATATTGTTTATCCTAGGTGTACACAATCTGGTTCATTTGTACATTATGTATGTCTATTAATGTACAGATCCTCTTCCCATGTAAAATATTACAGTGTTCCGTCGACCTCCCTTGCTATATGTTCGGACTTTTTGATACATGTACAAAATATGTATTTGTATATGTATAGTAACACTAATCTTCATTTCTCAATTTCCCCCCTCCTTTCCTTTCAGATGAGCATAGTTTGTTTTCTCAGCCTGTGAGTGTCTTTCTCTTTGGAAATACGTTCATCTGTGCCAGTTATTAGATAATGCCATAAGTGATAATATAGGATATAGGTGTTTTGCTTTCCGACCTACTTCATGTTTTGTGATTATCTCCAGGCTCATCTATGGTGCCTCAAAGAGCAGTGCTTCAATGTTTTCCATGGCTAATATTCCATGTGTACATGGACCACTTCTTCTTGGTGCATTCCTCTGTTGATGGACATTTTCGTTGCTTCCAAGTGTTGCCTATGGTAAATATTGCTGGAGTGCAGGATTGCCAGCCTGTGATTTTTGATTTTCCTTTTCTCAGGGGATAGACCCAGCAGTGGGTATGATTGATTGACTGGTATGGTAGCTCAACGTTTACCTTTTCAAGGCACCTCAATTGTGCTTTCATTAGTGGCTCTTACCACGTCCCCCTTAGAATCGAGGGTACGCATTTCTCCACAATCACGTCAGCATTTCTAGTTTGCAGCATTTTTGTTGATGGCCATTCTGACTGGTGTGAGCTGACAGGTTTTTGTAATTTGGGTTTACATGTCTGTAAAAATTCCTACAATTCATCATTTTTCCACGCCTTTTACTTTTCTGTTAAAAGAAAAAAGAAAGAAAGTGTGAGTGTAATATACCTCTTCAAATTTTCTTTTTGGAAGGTTGCACTCTAGAATTTTTTGGTCGATTTTCGACCTCAGTATTTTTTGGAGGGCCGGTGTCATTTACAGACCTGCAATTGGTGAATAATTAGTGACCTTTTGCAGTGGGTTCAAAGCTGCTGTTGTGGGAAACGGCCACAAGGATGCAGCATTTCTCGATTCCCAAATCTGGGTACTAGGGCAGCAGAGCCGTTCTGGAAGTTGTCTGCCTAGGTTTTCAATTTGGATGGAATGTGCCAGGAAAACCCCCCATAAGTTTATGTCTCATTACTCCTAGTTCGTTGTTTTAATTTTTTCAATTCGGGTAATGGTTAGAATGTTGCTTGTCCAAGGTGTACACACTCTGGTTCATCTACATATCATATATACCTATTTATGTAGAGATCCTCTTCCCGTGTAAATTATTACAGAGTGTTCCGTAATCCTTCCTTGCTATATGGTCGGTCTTTTTGATATATGTATATAATATGTATTTGTATACATATGGTAACGCTAATCTTCATGTATCCATTCCCCCCACCTTTCCTTTTAGATAAGCATAGTTTTTTTTTAATAAGTCTGTGATTGCCTTTCTCTGTGGAAATATGTTCATTTGTGTCAGTTATTAGATAACGCCTATAAGTGATATCATAGGTTATAGGACTTTTCCTTTCCGACTTACCTCATGTTCTGTGATTATCTCCAAGATCATCTATGGTGCCTCAAAGAGCAGTGTTTCATTGTTTTCCATGGCTAGTATTCATTGTGTACATGGACCACTTCTTCTTTATCCTTTCATCTGTTGATGGACATTTTGGTTGCTTCACTGTCTTGTCTATTGTGAATAAGGCTGCAGTGCAGCTTTTGCAGCCCGGGTCTTCTTCATTCTGGTCTTCTCAGGTGAGAGGCCCTTTGGTGCGCCTGCTGGATTGAATGGTACCTCAATTTTTCTTTTCATTGCAGCTTCTTTCTGTTCTCATTATTAGCGTTTAACCCTTTTACATCTCACCAGCAGCTAGAGGGTACAGAGTTCTCTTAAACCTCTTCAGCATTTATTGTTTGTAGACTTTTTGCCAATGGTCAGTCGACTGGTGTGAGTTGAAAACTTTTTGTAGATTAGATTGCATGAGTCTAATACTTCCTGAGGCTGAGCTTTTATCCATTTTCCTTTTTTTAAAAAGAGAGTGAGTAAAACTTACCTCTTCATACTATCTTCGTGAACATTTTGCCTGTTTTGAATTTTTTTATCCATTCCCTACCTCAGCACAATTTTGAGGGCAGGTGTCCTTTACAGCCCTGAGTCCTTGTGAATGGTAAGTGACCATTAGCTGGGGGTTAAAAGCTGCTCTTGCGGGAATCGGCCACAAGGCGGCAGCATTTCTCCTTTACCAAATCTGGTTACTAGGGCAACAGAGCCTTACTGGAAGTGGTGTTCTAGGTTGTAAATTAGATTGGAATGTGCGAGGAAAAAGCCCTTTAAGTTTATGTCTCCTTACTTCTTGTTGGTATTTTTAACTTAATTTTTATTTTTTCTCACAGCAAACTTGATTACAATGTTTTGTTTGTTCTAGGTGTGCAAGATGTGGTTCTTTCACACATATACATATATCTATTCTTCTTCGGATCCTTTTCCCATGTAGGTTATGACACAATGTTGAGTAGTCTTCTCTTGGTATTGCGTAGGTCTTTGGTGATTCTATATTTCACATGTGTTTGTATCTCTCTGTTAACCTCAATATGGTAATGTATCCAATCCTCACACCTGTCCATTTGGTGAACCATAAGTTTTTTAATGAATCTATGAAAGTGTTTCTCTGTGGAAATATCTTTGTTTGTATCATTTTTTAGGTAACACCTATATGTGATACGATAGGATATGTGTTTTTCGCTTTCTCACTTACTCCAAGTTGCGTGATTACTTCTAGACTCATCTATGGTGCTGGAAATGGCATCGTTTCATTTTTTTCACTAGCTCATATTCCATCTGTACAGGTAGCAGTTCTTCTTTGTCCACCCATCTGTCGGTGGACTTTTTGGTTACTTCCATATCTTGGCTACTGTAATACTATGCAATGCAGATTTGCGTGCCTGTGTCCTTCCAATTCTGTCTTCTTAGTTTATAGGTCCAGGAATAGGTCTGCTGGAACATATGGTAGCTCAATGTTTACCTTTTAAAGGCACCTCTATTCTGTTCTCCTTAGTGGCTCTTTCCAGGTTACGTCCCACTTAAAGTGGAGGGTATGTATTTCTTCCCAGCTCCTTCAGGATTTATTCTTTGTAGTTTTTGCTGATGGTTATTCTGAGTGGTGTGAGCTGATACCTCTTTGTGGTTGAATTTGCATGTGTCTCATAATGCGTTGAAATTGATCTTTAAGACATGTCCTTTTTATTTTTCCAGCTGTGATTAGAGCTTATTTCTTCAAAGTGTTTTCTTAAAGTATGTGTCACCATTTGAAATATTTTGGCCATTATCTCCCTCAAGACATTTTGAGGGCAGGTTTCATTTACAGCCCTGCAGTACTTGTTCATATGAAGTGACCACTAGCTCAGGCTTTAAACCTGCTTTTGCAGGTAACGGCCAGAGAGCGGCAGCCTTTCTACGTTCCCCTTGCTGGTACTAGGGAAACAGACCTACCGGCCAGTGGTGTTCTTCGGTTATAAGTTAGAGTGCCATGTGCCCGGATAAACCCACAAATGTTGATGTCTCCTTGCTTTTGTTTGTTTTTAAATTTCATTTATATTTATTATTAGAGTAATATTCCATTGTGTACGTGGACCACTTCTTCTTGGTGCATTCCTCGGTTGATGGACATTTTCGTTGCTTCCAAGTGCTGGCTATGGTAAATCTTGCTGGCGTACAGGTTTGCCAGCCTGTGACTTTTTGATTCTCATTTTCTCAGGTGATAGGCCAAGCAGTGGTTGTGATTGATTGACTGGTAGCTCAATGTTTCCCTTTTCAAAGCACCTACACTGTGTTTTCATTAGTGGCTCTTTACATGCCCCCCCTTACAACCGAGGGTACGCATTTCTCCACACTCCCTTCACCGTTTATTTTTTGCAGCATTTTTCCTAATGGCCATTCTGACTGCTGTGAGCTGATAGGTTTTTGTAATATGGGTATGCCTGTCATTAAATTTTTTAAAATTCATCATATTCCTACATCGTTCTCTTTTCTCTTAAAAGAAAAAACCGTGAGTACAATATAGCTCTTGAAATTGTCTTCTTCGAAGGTTGCCCTCTTTTGAATTTTTTGGTCGATTTTTGACCCCAGAAATTTTCTGGAGGGCAGGTGTCATTTACAGAACTGCAAGTTGGTGAAAATTTAGTGACCTTTCGCAGTGGGTTCAAACCTGCTGTTGTGGGAAACGGCCACAAGGAGGTAGCATTTCTCCATTCCCCAATCTGGGTACTAGGGCAGCAGAGCCTTTCTGGAAGTCATTGTCCTAGGTTGTAAATTAGAATGGAATTTGCCAGGAGAAATCCCCATAAGTTTATGTCTCATTACTTCTTCTTGGTTTTTAAAAGTTTTTTAATCTGGGTAAAGTTTAGAATATTGTTTATCCTAGGTGTACACAATCTGGTTCATTTGTACATTATGTATGTCTATTAATGTACAGATCCTCTTCCCATGTAAAATATTACAGTGTTCCGTCGACCTCCCTTGCTATATGTTCGGTCTTTTTGATACATGTACAAAATATGTATTTGTATATGTATAGTAACACTAATCTTCATTTCTCAATTTCCCCCCTCCTTTCCTTTCAGATGAGCATAGTTTGTTTTCTCAGCCTGTGAGTGTCTTTCTCTTTGGAAATACGTTCATCTGTGCCAGTTATTAGATAATGCCATAAGTGATAATATAGGATATAGGTGTTTTGCTTTCCGACCTACTTCATGTTTTGTGATTATCTCCAGGCTCATCTATGGTGCCTCAAAGAGCAGTGCTTCAATGTTTTCCATGGCTAATATTCCATGTGTACATGGACCACTTCTTCTTGGTGCATTCCTCTGTTGATGGACATTTTCGTTGCTTCCAAGTGTTGCCTATGGTAAATATTGCTGGAGTGCAGGATTGCCAGCCTGTGATTTTTGATTTTCCTTTTCTCAGGGGATAGACCCAGCAGTGGGTATGATTGATTGACTGGTATGGTAGCTCAACGTTTACCTTTTCAAGGCACCTCAATTGTGCTTTCATTAGTGGCTCTTACCACGTCCCCCTTAGAATCGAGGGTACGCATTTCTCCACAATCACGTCAGCATTTCTAGTTTGCAGCATTTTTGTTGATGGCCATTCTGACTGGTGTGAGCTGACAGGTTTTTGTAATTTGGGTTTACATGTCTGTAAAAATTCCTACAATTCATCATTTTTCCACGCCTTTTACTTTTCTGTTAAAAGAAAAAAGAAAGAAAGTGTGAGTGTAATATACCTCTTCAAATTTTCTTTTTGGAAGGTTGCACTCTAGAATTTTTTGGTCGATTTTCGACCTCAGTATTTTTTGGAGGGCCGGTGTCATTTACAGACCTGCAATTGGTGAATAATTAGTGACCTTTTGCAGTGGGTTCAAAGCTGCTGTTGTGGGAAACGGCCACAAGGATGCAGCATTTCTCGATTCCCAAATCTGGGTACTAGGGCAGCAGAGCCGTTCTGGAAGTTGTCTGCCTAGGTTTTCAATTTGGATGGAATGTGCCAGGAAAACCCCCCATAAGTTTATGTCTCATTACTCCTAGTTCGTTGTTTTAATTTTTTCAATTCGGGTAATGGTTAGAATGTTGCTTGTCCAAGGTGTACACACTCTGGTTCATCTACATATCATATATACCTATTTATGTAGAGATCCTCTTCCCGTGTAAATTATTACAGAGTGTTCCGTAATCCTTCCTTGCTATATGGTCGGTCTTTTTGATATATGTATATAATATGTATTTGTATACATATGGTAACGCTAATCTTCATGTATCCATTCCCCCCACCTTTCCTTTTAGATAAGCATAGTTTTTTTTTTTTAATAAGTCTGTGATTGCCTTTCTCTGTGGAAATATGTTCATTTGTGTCAGTTATTAGATAACGCCTATAAGTGATATCATAGGTTATAGGACTTTTCCTTTCCGACTTACCTCATGTTCTGTGATTATCTCCAAGATCATCTATGGTGCCTCAAAGAGCAGTGTTTCATTGTTTTCCATGGCTAGTATTCATTGTGTACATGGACCACTTCTTCTTTATCCTTTCGTCTGTTGATGGACATTTTGGTTGCTTCACTGTCTTGTCTATTGTGAATAAGGCTGCAGTGCAGCTTTTGCAGCCCGGGTCTTCTTCATTCTGGTCTTCTCAGGTGAGAGGCCCTTTGGTGCGCCTGCTGGATTGAATGGTACCTCAATTTTTCTTTTCAACGCAGCTTCTTTCTGTTCTCATTATTAGCGTTTAACCCTTTTACATCTCACCAGCAGCTAGAGGGTACACAGTTCTCTTAAACCTCTTCAGCATTTATTGTTTGTAGACTTTTTGCCAATGGTCAGTCGACTGGTGTGAGTTGAAAACTTTTTGTAGATTAGATTGCATGAGTCTAATACTTCCTGAGGCTGAGCTTTTATCCATTTTCCTTTTTTTAAAAAGAGAGTGAGTAAAACTTACCTCTTCATACTATCTTCGTGAACATTTTGCCTGTTTTGAATTTTTTTATCCATTCCCTACCTCAGCACAATTTTGAGGGCAGGTGTCCTTTACAGCCCTGAGTCCTTGTGAATGGTAAGTGACCATTAGCTGGGGGTTAAAAGCTGCTCTTGCGGGAATCGGCCACAAGGCGGCAGCATTTCTCCTTTACCAAATCTGGTTACTAGGGCAACAGAGCCTTACTGGAAGTGGTGTTCTAGGTTGTAAATTAGAATGGAATGTGCGAGGAAAAAGCCCTTTAAGTTTATGTCTCCTTACTTCTTGTTGGTATTTTTAACTTAATTTTTATTTTTTCTCACAGCAAACTTGATTACAATGTTTTGTTTGTTCTAGGTGTGCAAGATGTGGTTCTTTCACACATATACATATATCTATTCTTCTTCGGATCCTTTTCCCATGTAGGTTATGACACAATGTTGAGTAGTCTTCTCTTGGTATTGCGTAGGTCTTTGGTGATTCTATATTTCACATGTGTTTGTATCTCTCTGTTAACCTCAATATGGTAATGTATCCAATCCTCACACCTGTCCATTTGGTGAACCATAAGTTTTTTAATGAATCTATGAAAGTGTTTCTCTGTGGAAATATCTTTGTTTGTATCATTTTTTAGGTAACACCTATATGTGATACGATAGGATATGTGTTTTTCGCTTTCTCACTTACTCCAAGTTGCGTGATTACTTCTAGACTCATCTGTGGTGCTGGAAATGGCATCGTTTCATTTTTTTCACTAGCTCATATTCCATCTGTACAGGTAGCAGTTCTTCTTTGTCCACCCATCTGTCGGTGGACTTTTTGGTTACTTCCATATCTTGGCTACTGTAATACTATGCAATGCAGATTTGCGTGCCTGTGTCCTTCCAATTCTGTCTTCTTAGTTTATAGGTCCAGGAATAGGTCTGCTGGAACATATGGTAGCTCAATGTTTACCTTTTAAAGGCACCTCTATTCTGTCCTCCTTAGTGGCTCTTTCCAGGTTACGTCCCACTTAAAGTGGAGGGTATGTATTTCTTCCCAGCTCCTTCAGGATTTATTCTTTGTAGTTTTTGCTGATGGTTATTCTGAGTGGTGTGAGCTGATACCTCTTTGTGGTTGAATTTGCATGTGTCTCATAATGCGTTGAAATTGATCTTTAAGACATGTCCTTTTTATTTTTCCAGCTGTGATTAGAGCTTATTTCTTCAAAGTGTTTTCTTAAAGTATGTGTCACCATTTGAAATATTTTGGCCATTATCTCCCTCAAGACATTTTGAGGGCAGGTTTCATTTACAGCCCTGCAGTACTTGTTCATATGAAGTGACCATTAGCTCAGGCTTTAAACCTGCTTTTGCAGGTAACGGCCAGAGAGCGGCAGCCTTTCTACGTTCCCCTTGCTGGTACTAGGGAAACAGACCTACCGGCCAGTGGTGTTCTTCGGTTATAAGTTAGAGTGCCATGTGCCCGGATAAACCCACAAATGTTGATGTCTCCTTGCTTTTGTTTGTTTTTAAATTTCATTTATATTTATTATTAGAGTAATATTCCATTGTGTACGTGGACCACTTCTTCTTGGTGCATTCCTCGGTTGATGGACATTTTCATTGCTTCCAAGTGCTGGCTATGGTAAATCTTGCTGGCGTACAGGTTTGCCAGCCTGTGACTTTTTGATTCTCATTTTCTCAGGTGATAGGCCAAGCAGTGGTTGTGATTGATTGACTGGTAGCTCAATGTTTCCCTTTTCAAAGCACCTACACTGTGTTTTCATTAGTGGCTCTTTACATGCCCCCCCTTACAACCGAGGGTACGCATTTCTCCACACTCCCTTCACCGTTTATTTTTTGCAGCATTTTTCCTAATGGCCATTCTGACTGCTGTGAGCTGATAGGTTTTTGTAATATGGGTATGCCTGTCATTAAATTTTTTAAAATTCATCATATTCCTACATCGTTCTCTTTTCTCTTAAAAGAAAAAACCGTGAGTACAATGTAGCTCTTGAAATTGTCTTCTTCGAAGGTTGCCCTCTTTTGAATTTTTTGGTCGATTTTTGACCCCAGAAATTTTCTGGAGGGCAGGTGTCATTTACAGAACTGCAAGTTGGTGAAAATTTAGTGACCTTTCGCAGTGGGTTCAAACCTGCTGTTGTGGGAAACGGCCACAAGGAGGTAGCATTTCTCCATTCCCCAATCTGGGTACTAGGGCAGCAGAGCCTTTCTGGAAGTCATTGTCCTAGGTTGTAAATTAGAATGGAATTTGCCAGGAGAAATCCCCATAAGTTTATGTCTCATTACTTCTTCTTGGTTTTTAAAAGTTTTTTAATCTGGGTAAAGTTTAGAATATTGTTTATCCTAGGTGTACACAATCTGGTTCATTTGTACATTATGTATGTCTATTAATGTACAGATCCTCTTCCCATGTAAAATATTACAGTGTTCCGTCGACCTCCCTTGCTATATGTTCGGTCTTTTTGATACATGTACAAAATATGTATTTGTATATGTATAGTAACACTAATCTTCATTTCTCAATTTCCCCCCTCCTTTCCTTTCAGATGAGCATAGTTTGTTTTCTCAGCCTGTGAGTGTCTTTCTCTTTGGAAATACGTTCATCTGTGCCAGTTATTAGATAATGCCATAAGTGATAATATAGGATATAGGTGTTTTGCTTTCCGACCTACTTCATGTTTTGTGATTATCTCCAGGCTCATCTATGGTGCCTCAAAGAGCAGTGCTTCAATGTTTTCCATGGCTAATATTCCATGTGTACATGGACCACTTCTTCTTGGTGCATTCCTCTGTTGATGGACATTTTCGTTGCTTCCAAGTGTTGCCTATGGTAAATATTGCTGGAGTGCAGGATTGCCAGCCTGTGATTTTTGATTTTCCTTTTCTCAGGGGATAGACCCAGCAGTGGGTATGATTGATTGACTGGTATGGTAGCTCAACGTTTACCTTTTCAAGGCACCTCAATTGTGCTTTCATTAGTGGCTCTTACCACGTCCCCCTTAGAATCGAGGGTACGCATTTCTCCACAATCACGTCAGCATTTCTAGTTTGCAGCATTTTTGTTGATGGCCATTCTGACTGGTGTGAGCTGACAGGTTTTTGTAATTTGGGTTTACATGTCTGTAAAAATTCCTACAATTCATCATTTTTCCACGCCTTTTACTTTTCTGTTAAAAGAAAAAAGAAAGAAAGTGTGAGTGTAATATACCTCTTCAAATTTTCTTTTTGGAAGGTTGCACTCTAGAATTTTTTGGTCGATTTTCGACCTCAGTATTTTTTGGAGGGCCGGTGTCATTTACAGACCTGCAATTGGTGAATAATTAGTGACCTTTTGCAGTGGGTTCAAAGCTGCTGTTGTGGGAAACGGCCACAAGGATGCAGCATTTCTCGATTCCCAAATCTGGGTACTAGGGCAGCAGAGCCGTTCTGGAAGTTGTCTGCCTAGGTTTTCAATTTGGATGGAATGTGCCAGGAAAACCCCCCATAAGTTTATGTCTCATTACTCCTAGTTCGTTGTTTTAATTTTTTCAATTCGGGTAATGGTTAGAATGTTGCTTGTCCAAGGTGTACACACTCTGGTTCATCTACATATCATATATACCTATTTATGTAGAGATCCTCTTCCCGTGTAAATTATTACAGAGTGTTCCGTAATCCTTCCTTGCTATATGGTCGGTCTTTTTGATATATGTATATAATATGTATTTGTATACATATGGTAACGCTAATCTTCATGTATCCATTCCCCCCACCTTTCCTTTTAGATAAGCATAGTTTTTTTTTTAATAAGTCTGTGATTGCCTTTCTCTGTGGAAATATGTTCATTTGTGTCAGTTATTAGATAACGCCTATAAGTGATATCATAGGTTATAGGACTTTTCCTTTCCGACTTACCTCATGTTCTGTGATTATCTCCAAGATCATCTATGGTGCCTCAAAGAGCAGTGTTTCATTGTTTTCCATGGCTAGTATTCATTGTGTACATGGACCACTTCTTCTTTATCCTTTCGTCTGTTGATGGACATTTTGGTTGCTTCACTGTCTTGTCTATTGTGAATAAGGCTGCAGTGCAGCTTTTGCAGCCCGGGTCTTCTTCATTCTGGTCTTCTCAGGTGAGAGGCCCTTTGGTGCGCCTGCTGGATTGAATGGTACCTCAATTTTTCTTTTCAACGCAGCTTCTTTCTGTTCTCATTATTAGCGTTTAACCCTTTTACATCTCACCAGCAGCTAGAGGGTACACAGTTCTCTTAAACCTCTTCAGCATTTATTGTTTGTAGACTTTTTGCCAATGGTCAGTCGACTGGTGTGAGTTGAAAACTTTTTGTAGATTAGATTGCATGAGTCTAATACTTCCTGAGGCTGAGCTTTTATCCATTTTCCTTTTTTTAAAAAGAGAGTGAGTAAAACTTACCTCTTCATACTATCTTCGTGAACATTTTGCCTGTTTTGAATTTTTTTATCCATTCCCTACCTCAGCACAATTTTGAGGGCAGGTGTCCTTTACAGCCCTGAGTCCTTGTGAATGGTAAGTGACCATTAGCTGGGGGTTAAAAGCTGCTCTTGCGGGAATCGGCCACAAGGCGGCAGCATTTCTCCTTTACCAAATCTGGTTACTAGGGCAACAGAGCCTTACTGGAAGTGGTGTTCTAGGTTGTAAATTAGAATGGAATGTGCGAGGAAAAAGCCCTTTAAGTTTATGTCTCCTTACTTCTTGTTGGTATTTTTAACTTAATTTTTATTTTTTCTCACAGCAAACTTGATTACAATGTTTTGTTTGTTCTAGGTGTGCAAGATGTGGTTCTTTCACACATATACATATATCTATTCTTCTTCGGATCCTTTTCCCATGTAGGTTATGACACAATGTTGAGTAGTCTTCTCTTGGTATTGCGTAGGTCTTTGGTGATTCTATATTTCACATGTGTTTGTATCTCTCTGTTAACCTCAATATGGTAATGTATCCAATCCTCACACCTGTCCATTTGGTGAACCATAAGTTTTTTAATGAATCTATGAAAGTGTTTCTCTGTGGAAATATCTTTGTTTGTATCATTTTTTAGGTAACACCTATATGTGATACGATAGGATATGTGTTTTTCGCTTTCTCACTTACTCCAAGTTGCGTGATTACTTCTAGACTCATCTGTGGTGCTGGAAATGGCATCGTTTCATTTTTTTCACTAGCTCATATTCCATCTGTACAGGTAGCAGTTCTTCTTTGTCCACCCATCTGTCGGTGGACTTTTTGGTTACTTCCATATCTTGGCTACTGTAATACTATGCAATGCAGATTTGCGTGCCTGTGTCCTTCCAATTCTGTCTTCTTAGTTTATAGGTCCAGGAATAGGTCTGCTGGAACATATGGTAGCTCAATGTTTACCTTTTAAAGGCACCTCTATTCTGTTCTCCTTAGTGGCTCTTTCCAGGTTACGTCCCACTTAAAGTGGAGGGTATGTATTTCTTCCCAGCTCCTTCAGGATTTATTCTTTGTAGTTTTTGCTGATGGTTATTCTGAGTGGTGTGAGCTGATACCTCTTTGTGGTTGAATTTGCATGTGTCTCATAATGCGTTGAAATTGATCTTTAAGACATGTCCTTTTTATTTTTCCAGCTGTGATTAGAGCTTATTTCTTCAAAGTGTTTTCTTAAAGTATGTGTCACCATTTGAAATATTTTGGCCATTATCTCCCTCAAGACATTTTGAGGGCAGGTTTCATTTACAGCCCTGCAGTACTTGTTCATATGAAGTGACCATTAGCTCAGGCTTTAAACCTGCTTTTGCAGGTAACGGCCAGAGAGCGGCAGCCTTTCTACGTTCCCCTTGCTGGTACTAGGGAAACAGACCTACCGGCCAGTGGTGTTCTTCGGTTATAAGTTAGAGTGCCATGTGCCCGGATAAACCCACAAATGTTGATGTCTCCTTGCTTTTGTTTGTTTTTAAATTTCATTTATATTTATTATTAGAGTAATATTCCATTGTGTACGTGGACCACTTCTTCTTGGTGCATTCCTCGGTTGATGGACATTTTCATTGCTTCCAAGTGCTGGCTATGGTAAATCTTGCTGGCGTACAGGTTTGCCAGCCTGTGACTTTTTGATTCTCATTTTCTCAGGTGATAGGCCAAGCAGTGGTTGTGATTGATTGACTGGTAGCTCAATGTTTCCCTTTTCAAAGCACCTACACTGTGTTTTCATTAGTGGCTCTTTACATGCCCCCCCTTACAACCGAGGGTACGCATTTCTCCACACTCCCTTCACCGTTTATTTTTTGCAGCATTTTTCCTAATGGCCATTCTGACTGCTGTGAGCTGATAGGTTTTTGTAATATGGGTATGCCTGTCATTAAATTTTTTTAAAATTCATCATATTCCTACATCGTTCTCTTTTCTCTTAAAAGAAAAAACCGTGAGTACAATGTAGCTCTTGAAATTGTCTTCTTCGAAGGTTGCCCTCTTTTGAATTTTTTGGTCGATTTTTGACCCCAGAAATTTTCTGGAGGGCAGGTGTCATTTACAGAACTGCAAGTTGGTGAAAATTTAGTGACCTTTCGCAGTGGGTTCAAACCTGCTGTTGTGGGAAACGGCCACAAGGAGGTAGCATTTCTCCATTCCCCAATCTGGGTACTAGGGCAGCAGAGCCTTTCTGGAAGTCATTGTCCTAGGTTGTAAATTAGAATGGAATTTGCCAGGAGAAATCCCCATAAGTTTATGTCTCATTACTTCTTCTTGGTTTTTAAAAGTTTTTTAATCTGGGTAAAGTTTAGAATATTGTTTATCCTAGGTGTACACAATCTGGTTCATTTGTACATTATGTATGTCTATTAATGTACAGATCCTCTTCCCATGTAAAATATTACAGTGTTCCGTCGACCTCCCTTGCTATATGTTCGGACTTTTTGATACATGTACAAAATATGTATTTGTATATGTATAGTAACACTAATCTTCATTTCTCAATTTCCCCCCTCCTTTCCTTTCAGATGAGCATAGTTTGTTTTCTCAGCCTGTGAGTGTCTTTCTCTTTGGAAATACGTTCATCTGTGCCAGTTATTAGATAATGCCATAAGTGATAATATAGGATATAGGTGTTTTGCTTTCCGACCTACTTCATGTTTTGTGATTATCTCCAGGCTCATCTATGGTGCCTCAAAGAGCAGTGCTTCAATGTTTTCCATGGCTAATATTCCATGTGTACATGGACCACTTCTTCTTGGTGCATTCCTCTGTTGATGGACATTTTCGTTGCTTCCAAGTGTTGCCTATGGTAAATATTGCTGGAGTGCAGGATTGCCAGCCTGTGATTTTTGATTTTCCTTTTCTCAGGGGATAGACCCAGCAGTGGGTATGATTGATTGACTGGTATGGTAGCTCAACGTTTACCTTTTCAAGGCACCTCAATTGTGCTTTCATTAGTGGCTCTTACCACGTCCCCCTTAGAATCGAGGGTACGCATTTCTCCACAATCACGTCAGCATTTCTAGTTTGCAGCATTTTTGTTGATGGCCATTCTGACTGGTGTGAGCTGACAGGTTTTTGTAATTTGGGTTTACATGTCTGTAAAAATTCCTACAATTCATCATTTTTCCACGCCTTTTACTTTTCTGTTAAAAGAAAAAAGAAAGAAAGTGTGAGTGTAATATACCTCTTCAAATTTTCTTTTTGGAAGGTTGCACTCTAGAATTTTTTGGTCGATTTTCGACCTCAGTATTTTTTGGAGGGCCGGTGTCATTTACAGACCTGCAATTGGTGAATAATTAGTGACCTTTTGCAGTGGGTTCAAAGCTGCTGTTGTGGGAAACGGCCACAAGGATGCAGCATTTCTCGATTCCCAAATCTGGGTACTAGGGCAGCAGAGCCGTTCTGGAAGTTGTCTGCCTAGGTTTTCAATTTGGATGGAATGTGCCAGGAAAACCCCCCATAAGTTTATGTCTCATTACTCCTAGTTCGTTGTTTTAATTTTTTCAATTCGGGTAATGGTTAGAATGTTGCTTGTCCAAGGTGTACACACTCTGGTTCATCTACATATCATATATACCTATTTATGTAGAGATCCTCTTCCCGTGTAAATTATTACAGAGTGTTCCGTAATCCTTCCTTGCTATATGGTCGGTCTTTTTGATATATGTATATAATATGTATTTGTATACATATGGTAACGCTAATCTTCATGTATCCATTCCCCCCACCTTTCCTTTTAGATAAGCATAGTTTTTTTTTTAATAAGTCTGTGATTGCCTTTCTCTGTGGAAATATGTTCATTTGTGTCAGTTATTAGATAACGCCTATAAGTGATATCATAGGTTATAGGACTTTTCCTTTCCGACTTACCTCATGTTCTGTGATTATCTCCAAGATCATCTATGGTGCCTCAAAGAGCAGTGTTTCATTGTTTTCCATGGCTAGTATTCATTGTGTACATGGACCACTTCTTCTTTATCCTTTCGTCTGTTGATGGACATTTTGGTTGCTTCACTGTCTTGTCTATTGTGAATAAGGCTGCAGTGCAGCTTTTGCAGCCCGGGTCTTCTTCATTCTGGTCTTCTCAGGTGAGAGGCCCTTTGGTGCGCCTGCTGGATTGAATGGTACCTCAATTTTTCTTTTCAACGCAGCTTCTTTCTGTTCTCATTATTAGCGTTTAACCCTTTTACATCTCACCAGCAGCTAGAGGGTACACAGTTCTCTTAAACCTCTTCAGCATTTATTGTTTGTAGACTTTTTGCCAATGGTCAGTCGACTGGTGTGAGTTGAAAACTTTTTGTAGATTAGATTGCATGAGTCTAATACTTCCTGAGGCTGAGCTTTTATCCATTTTCCTTTTTTTTTAAAAGAGAGTGAGTAAAACTTACCTCTTCATACTATCTTCGTGAACATTTTGCCTGTTTTGAATTTTTTTATCCATTCCCTACCTCAGCACAATTTTGAGGGCAGGTGTCCTTTACAGCCCTGAGTCCTTGTGAATGGTAAGTGACCATTAGCTGGGGGTTAAAAGCTGCTCTTGCGGGAATCGGCCACAAGGCGGCAGCATTTCTCCTTTACCAAATCTGGTTACTAGGGCAACAGAGCCTTACTGGAAGTGGTGTTCTAGGTTGTAAATTAGAATGGAATGTGCGAGGAAAAAGCCCTTTAAGTTTATGTCTCCTTACTTCTTGTTGGTATTTTTAACTTAATTTTTATTTTTTCTCACAGCAAACTTGATTACAATGTTTTGTTTGTTCTAGGTGTGCAAGATGTGGTTCTTTCACACATATACATATATCTATTCTTCTTCGGATCCTTTTCCCATGTAGGTTATGACACAATGTTGAGTAGTCTTCTCTTGGTATTGCGTAGGTCTTTGGTGATTCTATATTTCACATGTGTTTGTATCTCTCTGTTAACCTCAATATGGTAATGTATCCAATCCTCACACCTGTCCATTTGGTGAACCATAAGTTTTTTAATGAATCTATGAAAGTGTTTCTCTGTGGAAATATCTTTGTTTGTATCATTTTTTAGGTAACACCTATATGTGATACGATAGGATATGTGTTTTTCGCTTTCTCACTTACTCCAAGTTGCGTGATTACTTCTAGACTCATCTGTGGTGCTGGAAATGGCATCGTTTCATTTTTTTCACTAGCTCATATTCCATCTGTACAGGTAGCAGTTCTTCTTTGTCCACCCATCTGTCGGTGGACTTTTTGGTTACTTCCATATCTTGGCTACTGTAATACTATGCAATGCAGATTTGCGTGCCTGTGTCCTTCCAATTCTGTCTTCTTAGTTTATAGGTCCAGGAATAGGTCTGCTGGAACATATGGTAGCTCAATGTTTACCTTTTAAAGGCACCTCTATTCTGTTCTCCTTAGTGGCTCTTTCCAGGTTACGTCCCACTTAAAGTGGAGGGTATGTATTTCTTCCCAGCTCCTTCAGGATTTATTCTTTGTAGTTTTTGCTGATGGTTATTCTGAGTGGTGTGAGCTGATACCTCTTTGTGGTTGAATTTGCATGTGTCTCATAATGCGTTGAAATTGATCTTTAAGACATGTCCTTTTTATTTTTCCAGCTGTGATTAGAGCTTATTTCTTCAAAGTGTTTTCTTAAAGTATGTGTCACCATTTGAAATATTTTGGCCATTATCTCCCTCAAGACATTTTGAGGGCAGGTTTCATTTACAGCCCTGCAGTACTTGTTCATATGAAGTGACCATTAGCTCAGGCTTTAAACCTGCTTTTGCAGGTAACGGCCAGAGAGCGGCAGCCTTTCTACGTTCCCCTTGCTGGTACTAGGGAAACAGACCTACCGGCCAGTGGTGTTCTTCGGTTATAAGTTAGAGTGCCATGTGCCCGGATAAACCCACAAATGTTGATGTCTCCTTGCTTTTGTTTGTTTTTAAATTTCATTTATATTTATTATTAGAGTAATATTCCATTGTGTACGTGGACCACTTCTTCTTGGTGCATTCCTCGGTTGATGGACATTTTCGTTGCTTCCAAGTGCTGGCTATGGTAAATCTTGCTGGCGTACAGGTTTGCCAGCCTGTGACTTTTTGATCCTCATTTTCTCAGGTGATAGGCCAAGCAGTGGTTGTGATTGATTGACTGGTAGCTCAATGTTTCCCTTTTCAAAGCACCTACACTGTGTTTTCATTAGTGGCTCTTTACATGCCCCCCCTTACAACCGAGGGTACGCATTTCTCCACACTCCCTTCACCGTTTATTTTTTGCAGCATTTTTCCTAATGGCCATTCTGACTGCTGTGAGCTGATAGGTTTTTGTAATATGGGTATGCCTGTCATTAAATTTTTTAAAATTCATCATATTCCTACATCGTTCTCTTTTCTCTTAAAAGAAAAAACCGTGAGTACAATGTAGCTCTTGAAATTGTCTTCTTCGAAGGTTGCCCTCTTTTGAATTTTTTGGTCGATTTTTGACCCCAGAAATTTTCTGGAGGGCAGGTGTCATTTACAGAACTGCAAGTTGGTGAAAATTTAGTGACCTTTCGCAGTGGGTTCAAACCTGCTGTTGTGGGAAACGGCCACAAGGAGGTAGCATTTCTCCATTCCCCAATCTGGGTACTAGGGCAGCAGAGCCTTTCTGGAAGTCATTGTCCTAGGTTGTAAATTAGAATGGAATTTGCCAGGAGAAATCCCCATAAGTTTATGTCTCATTACTTCTTCTTGGTTTTTAAAAGTTTTTTAATCTGGGTAAAGTTTAGAATATTGTTTATCCTAGGTGTACACAATCTGGTTCATTTGTACATTATGTATGTCTATTAATGTACAGATCCTCTTCCCATGTAAAATATTACAGTGTTCCGTCAACCTCCCTTGCTATATGTTCGGTCTTTTTGATACATGTACAAAATATGTATTTGTATATGTATAGTAACACTAATCTTCATTTCTCAATTTCCCCCCTCCTTTCCTTTCAGATGAGCATAGTTTGTTTTCTCAGCCTGTGAGTGTCTTTCTCTTTGGAAATACGTTCATCTGTGCCAGTTATTAGATAATGCCATAAGTGATAATATAGGATATAGGTGTTTTGCTTTCCGACCTACTTCATGTTTTGTGATTATCTCCAGGCTCATCTATGGTGCCTCAAAGAGCAGTGCTTCAATGTTTTCCATGGCTAATATTCCATGTGTACATGGACCACTTCTTCTTGGTGCATTCCTCTGTTGATGGACATTTTCGTTGCTTCCAAGTGTTGCCTATGGTAAATATTGCTGGAGTGCAGGATTGCCAGCCTGTGATTTTTGATTTTCCTTTTCTCAGGGGATAGACCCAGCAGTGGGTATGATTGATTGACTGGTATGGTAGCTCAACGTTTACCTTTTCAAGGCACCTCAATTGTGCTTTCATTAGTGGCTCTTACCACGTCCCCCTTAGAATCGAGGGTACGCATTTCTCCACAATCACGTCAGCATTTCTAGTTTGCAGCATTTTTGTTGATGGCCATTCTGACTGGTGTGAGCTGACAGGTTTTTGTAATTTGGGTTTACATGTCTGTAAAAATTCCTACAATTCATCATTTTTCCACGCCTTTTACTTTTCTGTTAAAAGAAAAAAGAAAGAAAGTGTGAGTGTAATATACCTCTTCAAATTTTCTTTTTGGAAGGTTGCACTCTAGAATTTTTTGGTCGATTTTCGACCTCAGTATTTTTTGGAGGGCCGGTGTCATTTACAGACCTGCAATTGGTGAATAATTAGTGACCTTTTGCAGTGGGTTCAAAGCTGCTGTTGTGGGAAACGGCCACAAGGATGCAGCATTTCTCGATTCCCAAATCTGGGTACTAGGGCAGCAGAGCCGTTCTGGAAGTTGTCTGCCTAGGTTTTCAATTTGGATGGAATGTGCCAGGAAAACCCCCCATAAGTTTATGTCTCATTACTCCTAGTTCGTTGTTTTAATTTTTTCAATTCGGGTAATGGTTAGAATGTTGCTTGTCCAAGGTGTACACACTCTGGTTCATCTACATATCATATATACCTATTTATGTAGAGATCCTCTTCCCGTGTAAATTATTACAGAGTGTTCCGTAATCCTTCCTTGCTATATGGTCGGTCTTTTTGATATATGTATATAATATGTATTTGTATACATATGGTAACGCTAATCTTCATGTATCCATTCCCCCCACCTTTCCTTTTAGATAAGCATAGTTTTTTTTTTTAATAAGTCTGTGATTGCCTTTCTCTGTGGAAATATGTTCATTTGTGTCAGTTATTAGATAACGCCTATAAGTGATATCATAGGTTATAGGACTTTTCCTTTCCGACTTACCTCATGTTCTGTGATTATCTCCAAGATCATCTATGGTGCCTCAAAGAGCAGTGTTTCAGTGTTTTCCATGGCTAGTATTCATTGTGTACATGGACCACTTCTTCTTTATCCTTTCGTCTGTTGATGGACATTTTGGTTGCTTCACTGTCTTGTTTATTGTGAATAAGGCTGCAGTGCAGCTTTTGCAGCCCGGGTCTTCTTCATTCTGGTCTTCTCAGGTGAGAGGCCCTTTGGTGCGCCTGCTGGATTGAATGGTACCTCCATTTTTCTTTTCAACGCAGCTTCTTTCTGTTCTCATTATTAGCGTTTAACCCTTTTACATCTCACCAGCAGCTAGAGGGTACACAGTTCTCTTAAACCTCTTCAGCATTTATTGTTTGTAGACTTTTTGCCAATGGTCAGTCGACTGGTGTGAGTTGAAAACTTTTTGTAGATTAGATTGCATGAGTCTAATACTTCCTGAGGCTGAGCTTTTATCCATTTTCCTTTTTTTAAAAAGAGAGTGAGTAAAACTTACCTCTTCATACTATCTTCGTGAACATTTTGCCTGTTTTGAATTTTTTTATCCATTCCCTACCTCAGCACAATTTTGAGGGCAGGTGTCCTTTACAGCCCTGAGTCCTTGTGAATGGTAAGTGACCATTAGCTGGGGGTTAAAAGCTGCTCTTGCGGGAATCGGCCACAAGGCGGCAGCATTTCTCCTTTACCAAATCTGGTTACTAGGGCAACAGAGCCTTACTGGAAGTGGTGTTCTAGGTTGTAAATTAGAATGGAATGTGCGAGGAAAAAGCCCTTTAAGTTTATGTCTCCTTACTTCTTGTTGGTATTTTTAACTTAATTTTTATTTTTTCTCACAGCAAACTTGATTACAATGTTTTGTTTGTTCTAGGTGTGCAAGATGTGGTTCTTTCACACATATACATATATCTATTCTTCTTCGGATCCTTTTCCCATGTAGGTTATGACACAATGTTGAGTAGTCTTCTCTTGGTATTGCGTAGGTCTTTGGTGATTCTATATTTCACATGTGTTTGTATCTCTCTGTTAACCTCAATATGGTAATGTATCCAATCCTCACACCTGTCCATTTGGTGAACCATAAGTTTTTTAATGAATCTATGAAAGTGTTTCTCTGTGGAAATATCTTTGTTTGTATCATTTTTTAGGTAACACCTATATGTGATACGATAGGATATGTGTTTTTCGCTTTCTCACTTACTCCAAGTTGCGTGATTACTTCTAGACTCATCTGTGGTGCTGGAAATGGCATCGTTTCATTTTTTTCACTAGCTCATATTCCATCTGTACAGGTAGCAGTTCTTCTTTGTCCACCCATCTGTCGGTGGACTTTTTGGTTACTTCCATATCTTGGCTACTGTAATACTATGCAATGCAGATTTGCGTGCCTGTGTCCTTCCAATTCTGTCTTCTTAGTTTATAGGTCCAGGAATAGGTCTGCTGGAACATATGGTAGCTCAATGTTTACCTTTTAAAGGCACCTCTATTCTGTCCTCCTTAGTGGCTCTTTCCAGGTTACGTCCCACTTAAAGTGGAGGGTATGTATTTCTTCCCAGCTCCTTCAGGATTTATTCTTTGTAGTTTTTGCTGATGGTTATTCTGAGTGGTGTGAGCTGATACCTCTTTGTGGTTGAATTTGCATGTGTCTCATAATGCGTTGAAATTGATCTTTAAGACATGTCCTTTTTATTTTTCCAGCTGTGATTAGAGCTTATTTCTTCAAAGTGTTTTCTTAAAGTATGTGTCACCATTTGAAATATTTTGGCCATTATCTCCCTCAAGACATTTTGAGGGCAGGTTTCATTTACAGCCCTGCAGTACTTGTTCATATGAAGTGACCATTAGCTCAGGCTTTAAACCTGCTTTTGCAGGTAACGGCCAGAGAGCGGCAGCCTTTCTACGTTCCCCTTGCTGGTACTAGGGAAACAGACCTACCGGCCAGTGGTGTTCTTCGGTTATAAGTTAGAGTGCCATGTGCCCGGATAAACCCACAAATGTTGATGTCTCCTTGCTTTTGTTTGTTTTTAAATTTCATTTATATTTATTATTAGAGTAATATTCCATTGTGTACGTGGACCACTTCTTCTTGGTGCATTCCTCGGTTGATGGACATTTTCATTGCTTCCAAGTGCTGGCTATGGTAAATCTTGCTGGCGTACAGGTTTGCCAGCCTGTGACTTTTTGATTCTCATTTTCTCAGGTGATAGGCCAAGCAGTGGTTGTGATTGATTGACTGGTAGCTCAATGTTTCCCTTTTCAAAGCACCTACACTGTGTTTTCATTAGTGGCTCTTTACATGCCCCCCCTTACAACCGAGGGTACGCATTTCTCCACACTCCCTTCACCGTTTATTTTTTGCAGCATTTTTCCTAATGGCCATTCTGACTGCTGCGAGCTGATAGGTTTTTGTAATATGGGTATGCCTGTCATTAAATTTTTTAAAATTCATCATATTCCTACATCGTTCTCTTTTCTCTTAAAAGAAAAAACCGTGAGTACAATGTAGCTCTTGAAATTGTCTTCTTCGAAGGTTGCCCTCTTTTGAATTTTTTGGTCGATTTTTGACCCCAGAAATTTTCTGGAGGGCAGGTGTCATTTACAGAACTGCAAGTTGGTGAAAATTTAGTGACCTTTCGCAGTGGGTTCAAACCTGCTGTTGTGGGAAACGGCCACAAGGAGGTAGCATTTCTCCATTCCCCAATCTGGGTACTAGGGCAGCAGAGCCTTTCTGGAAGTCATTGTCCTAGGTTGTAAATTAGAATGGAATTTGCCAGGAGAAATCCCCATAAGTTTATGTCTCATTACTTCTTCTTGGTTTTTAAAAGTTTTTTAATCTGGGTAAAGTTTAGAATATTGTTTATCCTAGGTGTACACAATCTGGTTCATTTGTACATTATGTATGTCTATTAATGTACAGATCCTCTTCCCATGTAAAATATTACAGTGTTCCGTCGACCTCCCTTGCTATATGTTCGGACTTTTTGATACATGTACAAAATATGTATTTGTATATGTATAGTAACACTAATCTTCATTTCTCAATTTCCCCCCTCCTTTCCTTTCAGATGAGCATAGTTTGTTTTCTCAGCCTGTGAGTGTCTTTCTCTTTGGAAATACGTTCATCTGTGCCAGTTATTAGATAATGCCATAAGTGATAATATAGGATATAGGTGTTTTGCTTTCCGACCTACTTCATGTTTTGTGATTATCTCCAGGCTCATCTATGGTGCCTCAAAGAGCAGTGCTTCAATGTTTTCCATGGCTAATATTCCATGTGTACATGGACCACTTCTTCTTGGTGCATTCCTCTGTTGATGGACATTTTCGTTGCTTCCAAGTGTTGCCTATGGTAAATATTGCTGGAGTGCAGGATTGCCAGCCTGTGATTTTTGATTTTCCTTTTCTCAGGGGATAGACCCAGCAGTGGGTATGATTGATTGACTGGTATGGTAGCTCAACGTTTACCTTTTCAAGGCACCTCAATTGTGCTTTCATTAGTGGCTCTTACCACGTCCCCCTTAGAATCGAGGGTACGCATTTCTCCACAATCACGTCAGCATTTCTAGTTTGCAGCATTTTTGTTGATGGCCATTCTGACTGGTGTGAGCTGACAGGTTTTTGTAATTTGGGTTTACATGTCTGTAAAAATTCCTACAATTCATCATTTTTCCACGCCTTTTACTTTTCTGTTAAAAGAAAAAAGAAAGAAAGTGTGAGTGTAATATACCTCTTCAAATTTTCTTTTTGGAAGGTTGCACTCTAGAATTTTTTGGTCGATTTTCGACCTCAGTATTTTTTGGAGGGCCGGTGTCATTTACAGACCTGCAATTGGTGAATAATTAGTGACCTTTTGCAGTGGGTTCAAAGCTGCTGTTGTGGGAAACGGCCACAAGGATGCAGCATTTCTCGATTCCCAAATCTGGGTACTAGGGCAGCAGAGCCGTTCTGGAAGTTGTCTGCCTAGGTTTTCAATTTGGATGGAATGTGCCAGGAAAACCCCCCATAAGTTTATGTCTCATTACTCCTAGTTCGTTGTTTTAATTTTTTCAATTCGGGTAATGGTTAGAATGTTGCTTGTCCAAGGTGTACACACTCTGGTTCATCTACATATCATATATACCTATTTATGTAGAGATCCTCTTCCCGTGTAAATTATTACAGAGTGTTCCGTAATCCTTCCTTGCTATATGGTCGGTCTTTTTGATATATGTATATAATATGTATTTGTATACATATGGTAACGCTAATCTTCATGTATCCATTCCCCCCACCTTTCCTTTTAGATAAGCATAGTTTTTTTTTTTAATAAGTCTGTGATTGCCTTTCTCTGTGGAAATATGTTCATTTGTGTCAGTTATTAGATAACGCCTATAAGTGATATCATAGGTTATAGGACTTTTCCTTTCCGACTTACCTCATGTTCTGTGATTATCTCCAAGATCATCTATGGTGCCTCAAAGAGCAGTGTTTCATTGTTTTCCATGGCTAGTATTCATTGTGTACATGGACCACTTCTTCTTTATCCTTTCATCTGTTGATGGACATTTTGGTTGCTTCACTGTCTTGTTTATTGTGAATAAGGCTGCAGTGCAGCTTTTGCAGCCCGGGTCTTCTTCATTCTGGTCTTCTCAGGTGAGAGGCCCTTTGGTGCGCCTGCTGGATTGAATGGTACCTCCATTTTTCTTTTCAACGCAGCTTCTTTCTGTTCTCATTATTAGCGTTTAACCCTTTTACATCTCACCAGCAGCTAGAGGGTACACAGTTCTCTTAAACCTCTTCAGCATTTATTGTTTGTAGACTTTTTGCCAATGGTCAGTCGACTGGTGTGAGTTGAAAACTTTTTGTAGATTAGATTGCATGAGTCTAATACTTCCTGAGGCTGAGCTTTTATCCATTTTCCTTTTTTTAAAAAGAGAGTGAGTAAAACTTACCTCTTCATACTATCTTCGTGAACATTTTGCCTGTTTTGAATTTTTTTATCCATTCCCTACCTCAGCACAATTTTGAGGGCAGGTGTCCTTTACAGCCCTGAGTCCTTGTGAATGGTAAGTGACCATTAGCTGGGGGTTAAAAGCTGCTCTTGCGGGAATCGGCCACAAGGCGGCAGCATTTCTCCTTTACCAAATCTGGTTACTAGGGCAACAGAGCCTTACTGGAAGTGGTGTTCTAGGTTGTAAATTAGAATGGAATGTGCGAGGAAAAAGCCCTTTAAGTTTATGTCTCCTTACTTCTTGTTGGTATTTTTAACTTAATTTTTATTTTTTCTCACAGCAAACTTGATTACAATGTTTTGTTTGTTCTAGGTGTGCAAGATGTGGTTCTTTCACACATATACATATATCTATTCTTCTTCGGATCCTTTTCCCATGTAGGTTATGACACAATGTTGAGTAGTCTTCTCTTGGTATTGCGTAGGTCTTTGGTGATTCTATATTTCACATGTGTTTGTATCTCTCTGTTAACCTCAATATGGTAATGTATCCAATCCTCACACCTGTCCATTTGGTGAACCATAAGTTTTTTAATGAATCTATGAAAGTGTTTCTCTGTGGAAATATCTTTGTTTGTATCATTTTTTAGGTAACACCTATATGTGATACGATAGGATATGTGTTTTTCGCTTTCTCACTTACTCCAAGTTGCGTGATTACTTCTAGACTCATCTGTGGTGCTGGAAATGGCATCGTTTCATTTTTTTCACTAGCTCATATTCCATCTGTACAGGTAGCAGTTCTTCTTTGTCCACCCATCTGTCGGTGGACTTTTTGGTTACTTCCATATCTTGGCTACTGTAATACTATGCAATGCAGATTTGCGTGCCTGTGTCCTTCCAATTCTGTCTTCTTAGTTTATAGGTCCAGGAATAGGTCTGCTGGAACATATGGTAGCTCAATGTTTACCTTTTAAAGGCACCTCTATTCTGTTCTCCTTAGTGGCTCTTTCCAGGTTACGTCCCACTTAAAGTGGAGGGTATGTATTTCTTCCCAGCTCCTTCAGGATTTATTCTTTGTAGTTTTTGCTGATGGTTATTCTGAGTGGTGTGAGCTGATACCTCTTTGTGGTTGAATTTGCATGTGTCTCATAATGCGTTGAAATTGATCTTTAAGACATGTCCTTTTTATTTTTCCAGCTGTGATTAGAGCTTATTTCTTCAAAGTGTTTTCTTAAAGTATGTGTCACCATTTGAAATATTTTGGCCATTATCTCCCTCAAGACATTTTGAGGGCAGGTTTCATTTACAGCCCTGCAGTACTTGTTCATATGAAGTGACCATTAGCTCAGGCTTTAAACCTGCTTTTGCAGGTAACGGCCAGAGAGCGGCAGCCTTTCTACGTTCCCCTTGCTGGTACTAGGGAAACAGACCTACCGGCCAGTGGTGTTCTTCGGTTATAAGTTAGAGTGCCATGTGCCCGGATAAACCCACAAATGTTGATGTCTCCTTGCTTTTGTTTGTTTTTAAATTTCATTTATATTTATTATTAGAGTAATATTCCATTGTGTACGTGGACCACTTCTTCTTGGTGCATTCCTCGGTTGATGGACATTTTCATTGCTTCCAAGTGCTGGCTATGGTAAATCTTGCTGGCGTACAGGTTTGCCAGCCTGTGACTTTTTGATTCTCATTTTCTCAGGTGATAGGCCAAGCAGTGGTTGTGATTGATTGACTGGTAGCTCAATGTTTCCCTTTTCAAAGCACCTACACTGTGTTTTCATTAGTGGCTCTTTACATGCCCCCCCTTACAACCGAGGGTACGCATTTCTCCACACTCCCTTCACCGTTTATTTTTTGCAGCATTTTTCCTAATGGCCATTCTGACTGCTGTGAGCTGATAGGTTTTTGTAATATGGGTATGCCTGTCATTAAATTTTTTAAAATTCATCATATTCCTACATCGTTCTCTTTTCTCTTAAAAGAAAAAACCGTGAGTACAATGTAGCTCTTGAAATTGTCTTCTTCGAAGGTTGCCCTCTTTTGAATTTTTTGGTCGATTTTTGACCCCAGAAATTTTCTGGAGGGCAGGTGTCATTTACAGAACTGCAAGTTGGTGAAAATTTAGTGACCTTTCGCAGTGGGTTCAAACCTGCTGTTGTGGGAAACGGCCACAAGGAGGTAGCATTTCTCCATTCCCCAATCTGGGTACTAGGGCAGCAGAGCCTTTCTGGAAGTCATTGTCCTAGGTTGTAAATTAGAATGGAATTTGCCAGGAGAAATCCCCATAAGTTTATGTCTCATTACTTCTTCTTGGTTTTTAAAAGTTTTTTAATCTGGGTAAAGTTTAGAATATTGTTTATCCTAGGTGTACACAATCTGGTTCATTTGTACATTATGTATGTCTATTAATGTACAGATCCTCTTCCCATGTAAAATATTACAGTGTTCCGTCGACCTCCCTTGCTATATGTTCGGACTTTTTGATACATGTACAAAATATGTATTTGTATATGTATAGTAACACTAATCTTCATTTCTCAATTTCCCCCCTCCTTTCCTTTCAGATGAGCATAGTTTGTTTTCTCAGCCTGTGAGTGTCTTTCTCTTTGGAAATACGTTCATCTGTGCCAGTTATTAGATAATGCCATAAGTGATAATATAGGATATAGGTGTTTTGCTTTCCGACCTACTTCATGTTTTGTGATTATCTCCAGGCTCATCTATGGTGCCTCAAAGAGCAGTGCTTCAATGTTTTCCATGGCTAATATTCCATGTGTACATGGACCACTTCTTCTTGGTGCATTCCTCTGTTGATGGACATTTTCGTTGCTTCCAAGTGTTGCCTATGGTAAATATTGCTGGAGTGCAGGATTGCCAGCCTGTGATTTTTGATTTTCCTTTTCTCAGGGGATAGACCCAGCAGTGGGTATGATTGATTGACTGGTATGGTAGCTCAACGTTTACCTTTTCAAGGCACCTCAATTGTGCTTTCATTAGTGGCTCTTACCACGTCCCCCTTAGAATCGAGGGTACGCATTTCTCCACAATCACGTCAGCATTTCTAGTTTGCAGCATTTTTGTTGATGGCCATTCTGACTGGTGTGAGCTGACAGGTTTTTGTAATTTGGGTTTACATGTCTGTAAAAATTCCTACAATTCATCATTTTTCCACGCCTTTTACTTTTCTGTTAAAAGAAAAAAGAAAGAAAGTGTGAGTGTAATATACCTCTTCAAATTTTCTTTTTGGAAGGTTGCACTCTAGAATTTTTTGGTCGATTTTCGACCTCAGTATTTTTTGGAGGGCCGGTGTCATTTACAGACCTGCAATTGGTGAATAATTAGTGACCTTTTGCAGTGGGTTCAAAGCTGCTGTTGTGGGAAACGGCCACAAGGATGCAGCATTTCTCGATTCCCAAATCTGGGTACTAGGGCAGCAGAGCCGTTCTGGAAGTTGTCTGCCTAGGTTTTCAATTTGGATGGAATGTGCCAGGAAAACCCCCCATAAGTTTATGTCTCATTACTCCTAGTTCGTTGTTTTAATTTTTTCAATTCGGGTAATGGTTAGAATGTTGCTTGTCCAAGGTGTACACACTCTGGTTCATCTACATATCATATATACCTATTTATGTAGAGATCCTCTTCCCGTGTAAATTATTACAGAGTGTTCCGTAATCCTTCCTTGCTATATGGTCGGTCTTTTTGATATATGTATATAATATGTATTTGTATACATATGGTAACGCTAATCTTCATGTATCCATTCCCCCCACCTTTCCTTTTAGATAAGCATAGTTTTTTTTTAATAAGTCTGTGATTGCCTTTCTCTGTGGAAATATGTTCATTTGTGTCAGTTATTAGATAACGCCTATAAGTGATATCATAGGTTATAGGACTTTTCCTTTCCGACTTACCTCATGTTCTGTGATTATCTCCAAGATCATCTATGGTGCCTCAAAGAGCAGTGTTTCATTGTTTTCCATGGCTAGTATTCATTGTGTACATGGACCACTTCTTCTTTATCCTTTCATCTGTTGATGGACATTTTGGTTGCTTCACTGTCTTGTCTATTGTGAATAAGGCTGCAGTGCAGCTTTTGCAGCCCGGGTCTTCTTCATTCTGGTCTTCTCAGGTGAGAGGCCCTTTGGTGCGCCTGCTGGATTGAATGGTACCTCAATTTTTCTTTTCATTGCAGCTTCTTTCTGTTCTCATTATTAGCGTTTAACCCTTTTACATCTCACCAGCAGCTAGAGGGTACAGAGTTCTCTTAAACCTCTTCAGCATTTATTGTTTGTAGACTTTTTGCCAATGGTCAGTCGACTGGTGTGAGTTGAAAACTTTTTGTAGATTAGATTGCATGAGTCTAATACTTCCTGAGGCTGAGCTTTTATCCATTTTCCTTTTTTTAAAAAGAGAGTGAGTAAAACTTACCTCTTCATACTATCTTCGTGAACATTTTGCCTGTTTTGAATTTTTTTATCCATTCCCTACCTCAGCACAATTTTGAGGGCAGGTGTCCTTTACAGCCCTGAGTCCTTGTGAATGGTAAGTGACCATTAGCTGGGGGTTAAAAGCTGCTCTTGCGGGAATCGGCCACAAGGCGGCAGCATTTCTCCTTTACCAAATCTGGTTACTAGGGCAACAGAGCCTTACTGGAAGTGGTGTTCTAGGTTGTAAATTAGAATGGAATGTGCGAGGAAAAAGCCCTTTAAGTTTATGTCTCCTTACTTCTTGTTGGTATTTTTAACTTAATTTTTATTTTTTCTCACAGCAAACTTGATTACAATGTTTTGTTTGTTCTAGGTGTGCAAGATGTGGTTCTTTCACACATATACATATATCTATTCTTCTTCGGATCCTTTTCCCATGTAGGTTATGACACAATGTTGAGTAGTCTTCTCTTGGTATTGCGTAGGTCTTTGGTGATTCTATATTTCACATGTGTTTGTATCTCTCTGTTAACCTCAATATGGTAATGTATCCAATCCTCACACCTGTCCATTTGGTGAACCATAAGTTTTTTAATGAATCTATGAAAGTGTTTCTCTGTGGAAATATCTTTGTTTGTATCATTTTTTAGGTAACACCTATATGTGATACGATAGGATATGTGTTTTTCGCTTTCTCACTTACTCCAAGTTGCGTGATTACTTCTAGACTCATCTATGGTGCTGGAAATGGCATCGTTTCATTTTTTTCACTAGCTCATATTCCATCTGTACAGGTAGCAGTTCTTCTTTGTCCACCCATCTGTCGGTGGACTTTTTGGTTACTTCCATATCTTGGCTACTGTAATACTATGCAATGCAGATTTGCGTGCCTGTGTCCTTCCAATTCTGTCTTCTTAGTTTATAGGTCCAGGAATAGGTCTGCTGGAACATATGGTAGCTCAATGTTTACCTTTTAAAGGCACCTCTATTCTGTTCTCCTTAGTGGCTCTTTCCAGGTTACGTCCCACTTAAAGTGGAGGGTATGTATTTCTTCCCAGCTCCTTCAGGATTTATTCTTTGTAGTTTTTGCTGATGGTTATTCTGAGTGGTGTGAGCTGATACCTCTTTGTGGTTGAATTTGCATGTGTCTCATAATGCGTTGAAATTGATCTTTAAGACATGTCCTTTTTATTTTTCCAGCTGTGATTAGAGCTTATTTCTTCAAAGTGTTTTCTTAAAGTATGTGTCACCATTTGAAATATTTTGGCCATTATCTCCCTCAAGACATTTTGAGGGCAGGTTTCATTTACAGCCCTGCAGTACTTGTTCATATGAAGTGACCACTAGCTCAGGCTTTAAACCTGCTTTTGCAGGTAACGGCCAGAGAGCGGCAGCCTTTCTACGTTCCCCTTGCTGGTACTAGGGAAACAGACCTACCGGCCAGTGGTGTTCTTCGGTTATAAGTTAGAGTGCCATGTGCCCGGATAAACCCACAAATGTTGATGTCTCCTTGCTTTTGTTTGTTTTTAAATTTCATTTATATTTATTATTAGAGTAATATTCCATTGTGTACGTGGACCACTTCTTCTTGGTGCATTCCTCGGTTGATGGACATTTTCGTTGCTTCCAAGTGCTGGCTATGGTAAATCTTGCTGGCGTACAGGTTTGCCAGCCTGTGACTTTTTGATTCTCATTTTCTCAGGTGATAGGCCAAGCAGTGGTTGTGATTGATTGACTGGTAGCTCAATGTTTCCCTTTTCAAAGCACCTACACTGTGTTTTCATTAGTGGCTCTTTACATGCCCCCCCTTACAACCGAGGGTACGCATTTCTCCACACTCCCTTCACCGTTTATTTTTTGCAGCATTTTTCCTAATGGCCATTCTGACTGCTGTGAGCTGATAGGTTTTTGTAATATGGGTATGCCTGTCATTAAATTTTTTAAAATTCATCATATTCCTACATCGTTCTCTTTTCTCTTAAAAGAAAAAACCGTGAGTACAATATAGCTCTTGAAATTGTCTTCTTCGAAGGTTGCCCTCTTTTGAATTTTTTGGTCGATTTTTGACCCCAGAAATTTTCTGGAGGGCAGGTGTCATTTACAGAACTGCAAGTTGGTGAAAATTTAGTGACCTTTCGCAGTGGGTTCAAACCTGCTGTTGTGGGAAACGGCCACAAGGAGGTAGCATTTCTCCATTCCCCAATCTGGGTACTAGGGCAGCAGAGCCTTTCTGGAAGTCATTGTCCTAGGTTGTAAATTAGAATGGAATTTGCCAGGAGAAATCCCCATAAGTTTATGTCTCATTACTTCTTCTTGGTTTTTAAAAGTTTTTTAATCTGGGTAAAGTTTAGAATATTGTTTATCCTAGGTGTACACAATCTGGTTCATTTGTACATTATGTATGTCTATTAATGTACAGATCCTCTTCCCATGTAAAATATTACAGTGTTCCGTCGACCTCCCTTGCTATATGTTCGGTCTTTTTGATACATGTACAAAATATGTATTTGTATATGTATAGTAACACTAATCTTCATTTCTCAATTTCCCCCCTCCTTTCCTTTCAGATGAGCATAGTTTGTTTTCTCAGCCTGTGAGTGTCTTTCTCTTTGGAAATACGTTCATCTGTGCCAGTTATTAGATAATGCCATAAGTGATAATATAGGATATAGGTGTTTTGCTTTCCGACCTACTTCATGTTTTGTGATTATCTCCAGGCTCATCTATGGTGCCTCAAAGAGCAGTGCTTCAATGTTTTCCATGGCTAATATTCCATGTGTACATGGACCACTTCTTCTTGGTGCATTCCTCTGTTGATGGACATTTTCGTTGCTTCCAAGTGTTGCCTATGGTAAATATTGCTGGAGTGCAGGATTGCCAGCCTGTGATTTTTGATTTTCCTTTTCTCAGGGGATAGACCCAGCAGTGGGTATGATTGATTGACTGGTATGGTAGCTCAACGTTTACCTTTTCAAGGCACCTCAATTGTGCTTTCATTAGTGGCTCTTACCACGTCCCCCTTAGAATCGAGGGTACGCATTTCTCCACAATCACGTCAGCATTTCTAGTTTGCAGCATTTTTGTTGATGGCCATTCTGACTGGTGTGAGCTGACAGGTTTTTGTAATTTGGGTTTACATGTCTGTAAAAATTCCTACAATTCATCATTTTTCCACGCCTTTTACTTTTCTGTTAAAAGAAAAAAGAAAGAAAGTGTGAGTGTAATATACCTCTTCAAATTTTCTTTTTGGAAGGTTGCACTCTAGAATTTTTTGGTCGATTTTCGACCTCAGTATTTTTTGGAGGGCCGGTGTCATTTACAGACCTGCAATTGGTGAATAATTAGTGACCTTTTGCAGTGGGTTCAAAGCTGCTGTTGTGGGAAACGGCCACAAGGATGCAGCATTTCTCGATTCCCAAATCTGGGTACTAGGGCAGCAGAGCCGTTCTGGAAGTTGTCTGCCTAGGTTTTCAATTTGGATGGAATGTGCCAGGAAAACCCCCCATAAGTTTATGTCTCATTACTCCTAGTTCGTTGTTTTAATTTTTTCAATTCGGGTAATGGTTAGAATGTTGCTTGTCCAAGGTGTACACACTCTGGTTCATCTACATATCATATATACCTATTTATGTAGAGATCCTCTTCCCGTGTAAATTATTACAGAGTGTTCCGTAATCCTTCCTTGCTATATGGTCGGTCTTTTTGATATATGTATATAATATGTATTTGTATACATATGGTAACGCTAATCTTCATGTATCCATTCCCCCCACCTTTCCTTTTAGATAAGCATAGTTTTTTTTTTTTAATAAGTCTGTGATTGCCTTTCTCTGTGGAAATATGTTCATTTGTGTCAGTTATTAGATAACGCCTATAAGTGATATCATAGGTTATAGGACTTTTCCTTTCCGACTTACCTCATGTTCTGTGATTATCTCCAAGATCATCTATGGTGCCTCAAAGAGCAGTGTTTCATTGTTTTCCATGGCTAGTATTCATTGTGTACATGGACCACTTCTTCTTTATCCTTTCGTCTGTTGATGGACATTTTGGTTGCTTCACTGTCTTGTCTATTGTGAATAAGGCTGCAGTGCAGCTTTTGCAGCCCGGGTCTTCTTCATTCTGGTCTTCTCAGGTGAGAGGCCCTTTGGTGCGCCTGCTGGATTGAATGGTACCTCAATTTTTCTTTTCAACGCAGCTTCTTTCTGTTCTCATTATTAGCGTTTAACCCTTTTACATCTCACCAGCAGCTAGAGGGTACACAGTTCTCTTAAACCTCTTCAGCATTTATTGTTTGTAGACTTTTTGCCAATGGTCAGTCGACTGGTGTGAGTTGAAAACTTTTTGTAGATTAGATTGCATGAGTCTAATACTTCCTGAGGCTGAGCTTTTATCCATTTTCCTTTTTTTAAAAAGAGAGTGAGTAAAACTTACCTCTTCATACTATCTTCGTGAACATTTTGCCTGTTTTGAATTTTTTTATCCATTCCCTACCTCAGCACAATTTTGAGGGCAGGTGTCCTTTACAGCCCTGAGTCCTTGTGAATGGTAAGTGACCATTAGCTGGGGGTTAAAAGCTGCTCTTGCGGGAATCGGCCACAAGGCGGCAGCATTTCTCCTTTACCAAATCTGGTTACTAGGGCAACAGAGCCTTACTGGAAGTGGTGTTCTAGGTTGTAAATTAGAATGGAATGTGCGAGGAAAAAGCCCTTTAAGTTTATGTCTCCTTACTTCTTGTTGGTATTTTTAACTTAATTTTTATTTTTTCTCACAGCAAACTTGATTACAATGTTTTGTTTGTTCTAGGTGTGCAAGATGTGGTTCTTTCACACATATACATATATCTATTCTTCTTCGGATCCTTTTCCCATGTAGGTTATGACACAATGTTGAGTAGTCTTCTCTTGGTATTGCGTAGGTCTTTGGTGATTCTATATTTCACATGTGTTTGTATCTCTCTGTTAACCTCAATATGGTAATGTATCCAATCCTCACACCTGTCCATTTGGTGAACCATAAGTTTTTTAATGAATCTATGAAAGTGTTTCTCTGTGGAAATATCTTTGTTTGTATCATTTTTTAGGTAACACCTATATGTGATACGATAGGATATGTGTTTTTCGCTTTCTCACTTACTCCAAGTTGCGTGATTACTTCTAGACTCATCTGTGGTGCTGGAAATGGCATCGTTTCATTTTTTTCACTAGCTCATATTCCATCTGTACAGGTAGCAGTTCTTCTTTGTCCACCCATCTGTCGGTGGACTTTTTGGTTACTTCCATATCTTGGCTACTGTAATACTATGCAATGCAGATTTGCGTGCCTGTGTCCTTCCAATTCTGTCTTCTTAGTTTATAGGTCCAGGAATAGGTCTGCTGGAACATATGGTAGC